>NC_000086.7:118785994-119085994 GCF_000001635.26 Mus musculus
TCTTGACTCTAGCTGCATATGTATCAAAAGATGGCCTAGTCGGCCATCACTGGAAAGAGAGGCCCATTGGACATGCAAACTTTATATGCCCCAGTACAGGGGAACACCAGGGCCAAAAAAAAAAAAAAAAAAAAAAAAAGGGAATGGGTGGGTAGGGAAGTGGGCGGGAGGGTATGGGGGATTTTGGGATAGAATTAGAAATGTAAATAAGGAAAATACCTAATAAAAAATATTGAAAAAGAAAAAAAAAGCTTGTTTGTTTTTGTTTCTTTCTTTTCGTTTTATTTCTTTAAGCTTGGCATTACATTTCTTAATACATTTCATTAAGAAAATCTTTGAGTGCTTTAATGAACATATAAATTAGACAAGTCACTATCTGAATTAGTGTTTTAATTAGTAATAAAAAGAAAGTTAAAATAAATGAAAATATGAATTCTCCATTGGAATTCAGTTCAGTATTAATATTTGAGAGGTAATTTCACCATCACTCAGAAAAAATAGGGAAATAACTATGCATTCCCATTTAATTGTAAACATAAGGCAGATCCAGCTTACAGGAATAAGGGAAAAACCTTACACCTAATTTAAGTAACTTAATTCTCATCATGGTAAAAATTATACTAGAACTTCCAATAGGGATTTCTTTGCTGTTCGAATACTCAGGTTATAGTCTTTCCAGAACACCAAGAAAGTCCTATTAATGGTATCACCATTTAAATATTATTGATTTAGAAATATTTTATTATTGAATATTTTCCTTAAAATATATTTTTATGTTTGTATTAAAATAGAGAAGAATTTTTAAATTTAAATTTTGTCATAGTTGTCTATAACATCTTAAAATTATTAGTGATTCTTTAATGTTTTTTTTATTAAATAAAACAAAACACAACTATCAACACACAAATAAAGAAATGCATATGACTTAGTGTGATGTTTTGGTAGATCTACTAGAAGATCTACTACCAGCAAAGAAGGAAAAACGAGTTTTATGTCTAACAAAATTGCCAAGTCTATATATGGCAAACAAAAACAACAACAACAAATCTCTGAACTCAAACAGAATAAAATCTCAGCTACTAACATCTCAGCTGAAAGGTATTTATACAAGAAAGTTATAAACTGTAAAAGGAAGAAAATGTAAATAACTGAAGAACTCATCAGTCCAAAGAAAGTGAGAGTAAATATAAATAGTAGGCAATGCTGGACATAGGCAAAAGAAAGCAAAGAGCCTCTGAAAGACTGAGACATTGGTCACAAGGAAATTTTTGATTTGTTTTTTTCTTTTTTTGGGGGGGGGAGCAGGGGCTGAGACTATGCCCAATAACAGAGAAAATAATGAAATCACAAATTCTGGGAACTGGGCCGCATCCAGTACAGTTGCACTCACATTGCTGAAAGGAACATATCTCTCAAATACTGAGAGACCAAATCTTTTGCATTCAGATTCTGTTTTAGAGAATCTGACCTAAGGTTGAATTCAAGTTAAGCAACAGGCTATATTTATTTCCTGGCTACCCCTTAACAAGACCTATGTGTAATATCACTTTCCAGGTTACAACCCTTCCCCCCCACCCCCAACAAAACCAGCATCTAACACCAATGTCAGGTTTTTCTTCAACAAATCTGCCTCCCACCACCACAGGTTACAAGTCTGCCCCTGGCATGTCACTTCCTAACAACCACTAATAAGGAGAAAAGCAGAAATCAAGTTTATGGTTTGTCTCCAGCCAATTATGCTAGAAGCCATAATGGCCGCCCAGACAGATACCCACTTCTTTTTTTTTTTTTTTTCCATTTTTTATTAAGTATTTAGCTCATTTACATTTCCAATGCTATACCAAAAGTCCCCCATACCCACCCACCCCAACTCCCCTACCCACCCACTCCCCCTTTTTGGCCCTGGCGTTCCCCTGTACTGGGGCATATACAGTTTGCGTGTCCAATGGACCTCTCTTTGCAGTGATGGCCGACTAGGCCATCTTTTGATACATATGCAGCTAGAGTCAAGAGTTCCGGGGTACTGGTTAGTTCATAATGTTGTTCCACCTATAGGGTTGCAGATCCCTTTAGCTCCTTGTGTACTTTCTCTGACTCCTCCATTGGGAGCACTGTGATCCATCCATTAGCTGACTGTGAGCATCCACTTCTGTGTTTGCTAGGCCCCGGCATAGTCTCACAAGAGACAGCTACATCTGGGTCCTTTCGATAAAATCTTGCTAGTGTATGCAATGGTGTCAGCGTTTGGATGCTGATTATGGGGTGGATCCCTGGATATAGCAGTCTCTACGTGGTCCATCCTTTCATCTCAGCTCCAAACTTTGTCTCTGTAACTCCTACTATGGGTTTTTTGTTCCCACTTCTAAGGAGGGGCATAGTGTCCACACTTCAGTCTTCATTTTTCTTGAGTTTCATGTGTTTAGGAAATTGTATCTTATATCTTGCAGATACCCACTTCTTGTCTCTATAAATGCTTGCCAGAAATTAGGCTCAGGGCTCTACCTTCTTGCTATTTCAGGGATAGCAGGGAGCTACAGCTTGAGCGTGAATAAAGAGACCCTAATATAAATGCATCAGAATCAGCTCCTTGGTGGTCTTTTAGGGTTCAGAAGCATTTCTTGGCACAATACTACTTTGTGAGTGAGGAGACAGGATGAGTAATTGGATGTTGTGGCAGTATTGACAATAGCATAGAAAGAGACAATTAGCACATGGCCACTCAGGAGGGCTTCTACTCAAGGATCTGAGGAAGAGACACAAATCTGATCACAAATCTGAATATTATTTTACTTTTTACTGATTTTTACTTTTTATTACAGGAATTATGGATTATAATATTTTCATATTGTATGTACATATTGAATATGTGTATTTAATTTGAGAATTATAATCTCTTATCTTGAGTGGGAAACAGTTTAAATTCAAAAATGGAGGAGACATGGTTAACCATATTTAAATAAATATTAAATATTGAAATAAAACTTTGAATAGTCACGAAAGTGTGTATTTTGAAATATGTACATGGTTGCCTAAGAAAATAAACAAATCCTTAAAATAAACAAGTCAATTTTTAAACAACATTAGTTGCAAATAAACAAAATTAATCTACATCTGTATATGATCATAACTAAAATTACACAAAATATGTGCTCAGCAAAAATGTGGGAAATACAATAACTACTGTGGAAAATATAAATGGATAGTTGCATTTGAAAGCAGATTTGTAGCTTCTTTCAAGAATTGAGCATGGAATTACTAAATGATTCATGAATTCTATTTTGACACACACACACATATGTATATATATATATATATATATATATATATATATATATATATATATATATATATATAAACAAGCAACAAGATATTTCAAATGATAATGGAGCTGAAGCTTACAACATTATTCTTAACTGTCAACTGTCAATAAATTAATCAGATTTGTTTCTGAAACTGATGTCTGGATAAATAAGGTGTAGTATGCTGTAGTGTAACTTCATTCTAGATTGGACATGACCTTTGCTATCTTGTAATAGAGCATCTAAGGCTACTAGCAGGAGGTTCTCTTGACATTAGGCCTGTGAATATTCTCTCAAGATGACATGGATATTATAAGCCTTTTATTGTATCCTGTAGGGTCTTCTAGATCTCCCTGAGATTATATAACAACTTATTTGGAGATGATATATATTCAGTGGATCAACTTTTCATCAGTTGTCCATGTTGACATTTGGATATGTTATTGATGCAGCTCAAGAGGTTGAATAATTCATGCTTCTGTGAGTAACTTCAATAAACTCATTGCTTTACCAAGTTGAACTTGAATTGAATTTGTTATTTGAACTGTCAGTGCAGTCCCTATCAAGCAGACAATTCCTAACTTGTCTCTGGGAAAATAATCATACAATACATGCTTTATGATGCAACATTGTTTGGTTTCAAAATAAACCAAGATCCTGACTCATGCTAAAATATTATTAAACAATTAAAACAATGCAATAAAGAATCTAGTAGCAATTGACTTGTTTAAGTTAATTTTATATCCAGCTACTTCACTGAAGCTGTTTATCAGGTTTAGGAGTTCTCTGGTGGAATGTTTAGGGGCACTTATATATACAATCATATCATCTGCAAAAAGTGAAATTTTGACTTCATCTTTTCTAATTTGTATCCCCTTGATCTCCTTTTGTTGTCTAATTGCTCTGGCTAGGACTTCAGGTACAATGTTGAATAGGTAGGGAGATAGTGGGCAGCCTTGTCTAGTCCCTGATTTTAGTAGGATTGCTTCCAGCTTCTCACCATTTACTTTGATGTTGGCTACTGTTTTGCTGTAGATTTCTTTTATCATGTTTAGGTATGGGCCTTGAATTCTTGATCTTTCCAAGACTTTTATCATGAATGGGTGTTGGATTTTGTCAAATGCTTTCTCTGCGTCTAATGCGATGATCATGTGGTTTTTGTCTTTGAGTTTGTCTATATAGTGGATTACGTTGATGGATTTCCATATATTAATCCATCCCTGCATCCCTGGAATGAAACCTACTTTGTCAGGATGGATGATTGTTTTGATGTGTTCTTCAATTCAGTTAGCGAGAATTGTATTGAGTATTTATGCATCGATATTCATAAGAGAAATTAGTCTGAAGTTTTCTATCTTTGTTGGGTCTTTCTGTGGTTTAGGTATCAGAGTAATTGTGGCTTCATAGAATGAATTGGGTAGAGTACAGTTTGCTTCTCTTTTGTGGAATAGTTTGTGAAGAACTAGAATTAGATATACTTTGAAGGTCTGATAGAACTCTGCACTAAACCCATCTGGTCCTGGGATTTTTGTTTGTTTGTTTGGAGATTATTAATGACTGATTCTATTTCATTACGAGATATAGGACTGTTTAGATCATTAACCTGATCCATATTGAACTTTGATACCTTGTATCTGTCTAGAAATCTGTCCATTTCAACCAGGTTCCCAGTTTTGTTGAGTATAGCCTTTTGTAGAAGATCTGCAAACAAGTCAATGGCCTTTCTCAACACTAAGAATAAACAGGCTGAGAAAGAAATTAGGGAAACAACACCCTTCACAATAGTCACAAATAATATAAAATACCTTGGTGTGACTCTAACTAAGGAAGTAAAACATCTGTATGGTAAGAACTTCAAGTCTCTGAAGAAAGAAATTAAAGAAGATCTCAGAAAATGGAAAGATCTCCCGTGCTCATGGATTGGCAGGATCAATATAGTAAAAATGGCTATCTTGCCAAAAGCAATCTACAGATTCAATGCAATCCCCATCAAAATTCCAACTCAATTCTTCAATGAATTAGAAAGGGCAATCTGCAAATTCATCTAGAATAACAAAAAACCTAGGATAGCAAAAACTCTTCTCAAGGATAAAAGAACCTCTAGTGGAATCACCATGCCTGACCTAAAGCTGTACTACAGAGAAAATGTGATAAAAAGTGCATGGTACTTGTATAGGGACAGACAAGTAGACCAATGGAATAGAATTGAAGACCCAGAAATGAACCCACAAACCTATGGTCACTTGATTTTTAACAAGGGAGCTAAAACCATCCAGTGGAAAAAAGACAGCATTTTCAACAAGTGGTGCTGGCACAACTGGGGGTTATCATGTAGAAGAATGTGAATTGATCCATTCCTATCTCCTTGTACTAAGGTCAAATCTAAGTGGATTAAGGACCTCCACATAAAACCAGAGACACTGAAACTTATAGAGGAGAAAGTGGGGAAAAGCCTCGAAGATTTGGGCATATGGGAAAAAATCCTGAATAGAACAGCAATGGCTTGTGCTTTAAGATCAGGAATCAACAAATGGGACCTCAAATTTGCAAAGCTTCTATAAGGCAAAAGACACTGACAATAAGACAAAAAGGTCACCAACAGATTAGGAAAGGATCTTTACCTATCCCAAATCGGATAGGGGACTAATATCCAATATATATAAAGAACTCAAGAAGGTGGACTCTAGAAAATCCAATCACCCCATTAAAAAATGTCACTCAGAGCCAAACAAAGAATTCTCACCTGAAGAATCCCGAGTGGCTGAGAAGCAACTGAAAAAATGTTCAGCATTCTTAATCATCAGGGAAATGCAAATCAAAACAACCCTGAGATTCTACCTCACACCAGTCAGAATGGTTAAAAACAAAAATTCAGGTGACAGCAAATGCTGGTGAGAATGTGGAGAAAGAGGAACACTCCTCCATTATTTGTGGGATTGTAAGCTTGTACACACACTCTGGAAATCAATCTGGTGGTCCTTAGAAAATTTGACATAGTATGATCGGAGGATCCTGCAATACCTCTCCTGGGCATTTATCCAGAAGATGTTCCAACCCATAAGAAGGACACATGCTCCACTATGTTCATAGCAGCCTTATTTATAATAGCCAGAAGCTGGAAAGAACCCAGATGCCCCTCAACAGAGGAATGGATACAGAAAATGTGGTACATTTACACAATGGAGTACTACTCAGCTATTAAAAAGAATGAATTTATGAAATTCCTAGGCAAATGGTTGGACCTGGAGGGCATCATCCTGAGTGAGGTAACCCAATCACAAAAGAACTCCCATGATATGTACTCACTGATAAGTGGATATTAGCCCCAAAACTTAAAATGCACAAGATATAAGATACAGTTTGCAAAACACATGAAACTCAAGAAGAACGAACACCAAAGTGTGAATACTTTACTCCTTCTTAGAATTGGGAGCAAAACACCCATGGAAGGAGTTACAGAGACAAATTTTGGAGCTGACAAGAAAGGATGGACCATCTAGAGACTGCCAATCCTGGGGATCCATCCCATAATTAGCCTCCAAATGCTGACACCATTGTATACACTAGCAAGATTTTGCTGAAAGGACCCTGATGTAGCTGTCTCTTGTGAGGCTATTCTTGGGCCTAACAAACACATAAGTGAATGCTCACAGTTAGCTATTGGATGGATCACAGGGCCCCCAATCAAGGAACTAGAGAAAGTACCCAAGGAGCTAGGGGGATCTGTAACCCTATAGGTAGAACAACAATATGAACTAACCAGTACCCTCTGGAGCTCATGTCTCTAGCTGCTAATGTATCAGAAAATGGACTAGTTGGCCATTGGTGGAAAGAGAGGCCCATTGGTAGTGCAAACTTTATATGCAGTACAGGGAAATTCCAGGGCAAAGATATGGGAGTGGTTGTGGGGGGGAGTCGGTGGGGGAGAGTGTGGGGGACTTTTGGAATAGCATTGGAAATGTAAATGAAATAAATACCTAATTAAAAAATAGAAAACAAGAATCTAGTAGCAGAAGAGAATACACAAATTCCTATCATATCAAATTAAAAAATAGTCAAATAAAGAGTTACAAATAATTTTCTAAATCAAAGAGAATATAGAAGATGAATGGTTTATATTAACCATGTGAGATTTTTTTTGAAGTGGTGATAATGTTTCAAATATATAAATCATTGAAAACTCAAATAGTGACAAGTGTTTATATTTTGAACTATGTATTTGTACTTGATCTATTGAATCGTGTAGGCTTATATATTAGCATTCATGTTAAAAATCTAAATAATCTACCCTGTAAACATATGTAAACATAATATTACACAGACTGTTATATGTAATATAATGGCTGAAGTGATTTTATTTATGTATTTAGAAATGGAAATGTATATACACATGTTTATATAGCCACAGTTAAAGAAGAAAAAAAAAGAGCACTTTACTAAAAGGACAGGGCTACAAAAGAGTGTTTGGAGGAAAGAGAGGGAAGGAAAAAAATATGTAATCACTATATAAATTGCAAAATTAGATTGTTAAAAATACATGTAAACAAAAAGAAATCATTCACAATGAGAGGGCTGGTGGTATAGCTTTTGGTAGAGAGTTTGCCTATCATACACAGAACTTTGAATTTGAATACCAGTGTCTTATAAAACTGATGAGGAAACTCATTCATGTTTAATGGTGGTAACAATAGTCAAGAGAAGTTGTAGGCAGAAGGATTATGTTCCTATCATTCTCTGATCATAATGATAGGTCATTCTCTGGTCGTAACTCTCAAGTCATTCTCTGCTACAAAATGTCTTGGGTATGAGAAAAGTTGTATCAAAAAGTTAACAATCATTGATAAGATTTCAAAACCTAAAATTATACCATATAAAACTCCAAGGAAACACTTTTAATAATCATTTTATTTAAAAGATCTAAAAGTGAATACTAATAATTACTAAAAAATTTTACATCTTAAATTAAGTCCACAACTAAATGATTATAAAAATAATATTAATAACTTTTATATAAGCTTCATTTTCTATGGAAAATTAAAATTTAGAAAAAAAATTCTTTCTAAGTAAGTAGCAGGATCTTATTATCAAAACCAGAAAAGGAAAGCACAAAACAATAGAGGGTCAGTTTCATTGTAGCATGGACACTCAAAAGTCTTTTTTTTTAACAGGATAAAATTTATGAATATTGGATCTACAATCACTCCTTTCTCATTTATGACAATTGACTTTTTGATACCATAGTAATCAACACAGACAATAAATTACTCCAAACACAATAGAAGATGGAGGAATTAGACAAAACTCATATTTTCCTAATTTTCCATATTTCTTTCTAAAATTGAGAAATTACATACAGATTTCATCAAATTACGATCATTACATTATAAATTATAAGGCCTAATAACTGCATAACTTTGAAAGCTATAGTGAGGTGTAGGCATAAATAAGGGTTCAGCCTCTCCTCTAGCCCACCACCCAGCAGAGGTAGTAGAAGAGAAAAGTCATTAGGATATGGGGGAAGTGGACCTTACCAGCAACAATTCATTTGAGGGCAAGCTTAATCTTCTATGGCAGCTGTTCAGTCTTATAGCAAACACCAAATATGATTCAGCAGATACAGACCACTCCTCTAGGCAGGCAGATATCAGGCACAAACCGAACCAGAAACTACCTTCCAGTCCTTTTAGCAAGAAGATACCAGGCAGCTGTAATTCAATACTGAAAACAAAAACAAAAACAGTACAAAACAAAAACAACAACAAAACACCAGGCTCACTAATTGGCTTGAGGCAAGGCAAGAGAAGCAATGAGCTACCACAGGAACCTCAGGAGCAGTTCTTGGGTGAGTTTCTCTCAATAGCAGCATTAGCACAAGGTGAGCTCAGCAACACTATGTAAGGCAAACCAATACATGAGCATCCTTAACTAAGTATAGTGAGGCGACCAAACCAAAACAATGTTCAGTGCTCGTCTTCCACTGTATGTGGTCTCATATTTATACTCCTTCATTAAGCATGATTTCACATGTCTGCTATATCCAAACATCCTTTCACCTGTGTCTGCTTCAGGAATACAGTCTTTCACATGTTTGCTTTAGCAAAAAATCTTCTGTGCCCCAGCAAAACATCATTTGACATAATTAACTTTCCAAAGTACTAGAAATTTCCACTTCAGTGAGGCTATGTACACAGATAGTGTCCATGAAATTTTTTACATAACTTTTATACCTTTCCAATGTAAATGAAAATGAAAGTATTAGCTAGAAGCTAAATGACAATGTTATTTAGAATAAAAATAAATAAGTATTCAAATATATACACTATTGCCTATTACCACTGAATTTTAATTTTCATAATTAAAATTCTTAAATAAAAAGTAGCTAACTGAATTTTTCAAAAATAAAAACATATTGTAATAATTTTATGCTACCAATAGCATAATGCTATTGCATAATTATCAGTTAAATGAATATCTATGAAAGTGTGTAATTAGTTATGAGATAAATTAATTAATATACTTTAGAAACTTAAACGCATTCTGAAAAATACCATCATTTTCTCAAGGAGTCCATTGGACACAGGACCAATCCCAACCCACCGGCCCTGCACAAACTCCACCTACTTTCCAGCCTACAACATCCCCCCTGAGCAGATCATCATAGTGTCTACTCCATTAAAGACCCCACAATCTGAAGGTCTCCAAGGAGGTCTGCTACAACCAGGGTCACAGACCTCCCAGAAGACCTGCTGCAACCCAAAGACATAGGAGGCAGGGTCCAGACAGACATCCAGGCCAGTTAACAGCAAAGATAAAGAGCTGGTGAGAGCTAAGCACAAGGCCATAAGCAACAGAGACTAGTATACTCTGGCACCATCAGAACACAGTTCTCCTACCAAAGAAAGCTCCGGATACACCCACACCTGAAAGCCAGGATGCTGAAAAAAAATCCTATCTCATAAAGACAATAGAGTCCTTAAAGGAAAATATAAATAACTCACTGAAAGAAATACAGGAAAACACAGGTAGAAGCCCTTAAAGAGAAAACAAAGAAATCACTTAAGGAAATACAGAAAAACCCTAACAAACAGGTGAAGGAATTGAACAAAGCACCCCACTACCTAAAAATAGAACTGGAAACCATAAATAAAACACAAATGGAGACAACTCTGGAAATGAAAAACCTAGGAAAGAGGACAGGAACTACAGATGAAAGCATTACAGATATAATACAAGAGACAGGGGAGAGAATCTCAGGTATAGAAGCTACTTTAAAAGAACAAAGGAAGAATATTAAGCGCTGTATGAGAAAAAGGTTAAGTAACACATAAAGGCAAACTTATCAGAATAACATCAGACATCTTAAAGAAGACCATAAAAAACAGAAGAGCCTGGAAAAAAAGTCATGCAGATCCTAAGAAAACATAAATGTCAACCCAGGCTTCCATACTTAGCAAAACTCTCAATCAAGATAGATGGAGAAACCAAAATATTCCTGGAAACATACAAATTTAAACAATATCTATTTACCAATCTAGCCCTACATAGGATTCTAAAAACATACAGAAAATATCCTCAAACAGAAGGAGGGTACATACACCAAAGAAAAAACAAGCTATTAATCATCTCACAACAATGAACACAATGGACACAATGAAAGTAGTGCTAAGAGGAAAATCCATGGCACTAAGTGCCCTCATAAGGAATTTGCAGAGGTCCTACACTAACAATGATACTAAACATCCAAAACCCCTACAACAAAAGGCAGCATAGGAAAGGGGATAACATATGAAATGTAAGTAAATAAAATATCAAATGTAAGTAAATAAAACACTTCCCCCTTTTTAAATGAAAAAGGGGAGCTGTTTGCCTCCTCCTAATTCTCTTACTCTCTTACCCTCTTATTCTTTTACCATGTCTGTCCCTTCTCTCCCGATTCCTCCCAACTCTCTCTCGACATGTTCCTTACTCCCTCAACTCCCCATGCCCTAAGTAAAATCAATTCCATACTAAATCCATATATAGCTGATACCTCATGGGAAGGGATGCCTCTGCATGGCTCCAAAGAGGCACCCCTACCCCCACACCATAACTCGCTTCTACCACATGTATACTGACTCTGTGATTCTTTTTTATGACACACAACAAGCCTTAGAAATTGCCCCAAATTTGTTTCCGTGTTAGCCTATTTTTATAGTAAGAAGAGTTATGAACATATTCTCTCCATTTGAATATTACATGTATTTTTAAAAAGTGTTTAGAGATGTCAAGCTATTGAGAGACTTACAGGGGTTCATATTTCTGTACCAAAGTGAATGGAACTCATAATGCTGGTAATTGGTCTAAAATGTGGATATTTTCATGAAATTTTTAAATGCAAGTAACATTTAAATTACAAACACAGAATGAAAAATGTTTATTTTTTCATCACAAGTGTGAATCTTACATAATCAACCATTAAAAAAGAATGACTTCCTCGGTCTTAGAAAATGGAATTGTCCTGCAGATCATGTTTAGATTTAAATTTTTGTTGGTCTTAAAAACTTTATATACCCCAGTTCAGAGGAAAACCAGGGCCAAGAAGTGGGAGTGTATAAGTAGGGGAGCAGGGGGGGGGGAGGGGGGAGGGATAAGGAAATTTCAGGATAGCATTTGAAATGTAAATGAAGAAAATATCTAATAAAAATTGAAAACAAATTGTTCTATCCTGGATCTCCAGACTATTGGTGATCAATCTTAAATATTCCCGAGTACACTGCTCATAAAATAATTCAGTCTCATTAAAATTTCTACATTATGCATTTATATATATGAATATATACAATTATATCTATATAGCAAGTCGATCAGTTCTCTAGAGTGTTGTTAATACAGTACGTATTATCTAATGTATATTACTAGTGTGAAATCATTTTGCATATCCAATCTAAAAATACTATGTTTTATGACTGAACACAACTCCTATAATGCTAATTATTTCTCCATAAGACATATTATGCCACAAACTTCTTAAACATGGGAAAAGCAGACAGTATTTAGCATTGAATTGGAGGCATTTAAAAATCAGTGATGTCACAATAACAACACACACACACAATCTCCACAGACATAAAAACTT
This sequence comes from Mus musculus, assembly GCF_000001635.26. Classification (NCBI taxonomy): domain Eukaryota; kingdom Metazoa; phylum Chordata; class Mammalia; order Rodentia; family Muridae; genus Mus; species Mus musculus. The sequence continues at coordinate 118,798,409 of NC_000086.7, forward strand.
TGTGATGAATATTTAATTAGTAAAAATGAAACCTTGTATGGAAGATGAAACAAGACACCAGAATGTCACTAGCAATTAAGAATGTTCATATTGAAGAATTCAAGCATTTTTGACATTTTGTGCATATACAGAAAACCTGTAAATGGAAAATGAGGGTGACCCGTGGGTTATAAATAAACTGAATTACAGTTTCAACAACTACAATTTCAACAATTCAAGAGATGTGTGGAATGACTGCATTTGTTTTTAAACTGGAGGAGAGTGTTTTGGGTTGCATTAACTTCTTAGCTGCCTACCTCATTACATACAGCATTTTAGTAGTCTATATTTTACCATAAAACTTTTGTATCAAAAATGGTAGTGTAGACACTAGAGTATATCTCAGTGGGAGAGGTTATTATTACTATTTGCGAAGCTCACTGTTCAATTTTCATCTTTTGGGAAAAATCTCTTTGTAGTGTAAATTTAGAATCCTAATAAGCCCATATAAAAGACACACAATACCCTTTTTGTTGTTGTTGTTTTGGTTTGGTTTTTGATTTTTGGTTTTGGGTTTTTTTGTTTGTTTGTTTGTTTGTTTTCTGTTTTTAAACCATATGCCTAGCTTGGGTAATCTAAGGCTTTACTAACTTATTCCTCAGCTTTAAAGCCCCTTGTTATTTGCTGTTTCTCCTGGCTGAATGGTTCAGATCCCTGGTAGTTTCGTCCTTTGTCATCTTCCTCGCCCCCTTCTCACTGTCTGTGTCTGTGTCTGTGTCTGTGTCTGTGTCTGTGTCTGTGTCTGTGTCTGTGTCTGTGTCTGTGTCTGTGTCTGTGTCTGTGTCTGTGTCTGTGTCTGTGTCTGTGTCTGTGTCTGTGTCTGTGTCTGTGTCTGTGTCTGTGTCTGTGTCTGTGTGTCTGTGTCTGTGTCTGTGTCTGTGTCTGTGTCTGTGTCTGTGTCTGTGTCTTTGTCTGTCTGTCTGTCTGTCTGTCTGTCTCTCTCTCTCTCTCTCTCTCTCTCTCTCTCTCTCTCTGTCTCTCTCTCTCCTTCTATATCTTTCCTTGCAACCCTCTCTCATGATCCTCCAGTCCACCTTTTTCCTTACACTGCCCAATCACAGGGTCTAGCTTTTTATCGACCAGTTAAATTTGGGAGAAGGCTCTCATGGCATGATGTGAATACATGAACATCTGCTAGTCATTGACAACCACATCTTGAGGAAACAGTATTCATCATTAGAATATAAGTAGCATCAGAGCTACCCACTATATCTCAGTGACAAAAGTTGTTGTAAAATCTAATTTTTCAAAAATGTAAAAGGGAAATATAACAAGATCTCTGAAAAAGTAAAGATAATCTAGTATATAAAGCATTCATATAGGAGCTTGGTATAAAAGAAAAGTATATTCTAGTACGTAGAAAGGAGAAATGATGGTACAGTTTTTTCATATTTTTATTAATTATTTTGGAATTTCTAATAATGCACCCTGATCACAATCAGTTCTCAATCCCCTCAAATCCACTTGCCAACCCTGTGGTCTCCCCCTTTATAAAAAATGAAGAAAGAAAAATTATATGCCAAACAAGAAGAAGAAAGAAAAATTATGTACCAAGTTCAATTAGTGATGTGCATGAAGCATGATCAAAATGTCAGTGGATAACCCCTTAAAGAAAACAGAAAACTGAGTTCTTTGTCAGAAATAATTTTGTGTGTTATAGCAGGAAGGCCTGCATTCAAGTTCCTATCTTGGGTTCCTGCTTTGACATACCTCAGTGATGGACTGGTACTGGAAATAGAATCCAAATAAATCTTCCTACTCTAGCTTGTTTGTTGTCAGAATATGTTTATTATGGAAACAGCTATCAAATTAGAACAATGACCTATAAAATCACAAATTCAAACTTACCCAACATTGAACACAACTCCTTCCGTGAAAGGATGACAATCAAAATTAAAAATAAAAAGTAACAAGCCCTATGTTTTAGCTTTTGTGTTGAATCCCCAAACTGGGGATGCTGAGACAGGATGATCCCCATAACTTTAAATAAAAACTATACAGTGAATTCCAGGACAGCCTGGCTTTCAAAGTGAGTCATATCTCAAAACAAAACAAAACAGAACAGAACATATGACCAATAATATGACAAAAACAATTCTCTGTGCCCACATTAAAAAATAAATCGTATAACTCTCTTAGGAGCATCTCTCGTTATCCTTCTAAATTCTGCTCTAACAAACCAAAAGTGCACAGATTATGTTCATGTAACTTGCTTTTATGCCACACAGGGAGCCAGACTTTGCTGGGAAATAAATCTTCTTTTCAGCCTTCTCTATCATGTATTGTTTCTAATTTCTCTGTTTATATTTATATAAAGTAAGTGGCCCTGCTGCCTATCATATCGAACAGAGAAGTCATAAAGTCAATTTAAAATATTGTTTTCTGTCGTAAATCCATAGAGCTAAATGTATTAGCATGCCTTCTACTTTGACTTACAATTATTAGTGGAACATGTTGCTCAAAACAAATATTGAAAATATGTCTGTTAAATGGATTAACACAATTAATTCATATGTTTATAGTCAGAGTTTGATAACATATTTCATTTTCCGCAGATACACTGTTATGAAACAACTTTACATAAAATATAGGAGAAATGCTTGTTATAGAAATGTCACTCAATTAGTTTATACTATTTTAATTTTTTGAGAGAATAATATAGCATTTCATTTGATTTGAAACTGTATTATGTCCTCCTCCACAATTGTAGAGGGGAGAAATCTTATTTGAGAGAGATAGAGGTAGAGATGGAGATAAAGATAGAGATAGAGATAGAGATAGAGAGATATTTATAAATGTATATAGAAGTATATGTGTCACAATATGCATAGGGATGTGGTACATCTCACTAAAGTCATTTCACCAATATTAGTTCTGTCCTTCCACCTTGTTTTTGAAGCAGAATCTCTCTTCATTTTTGGCAGTTCTGTATACTCCAGGATAACTCGCCCAAAGGCTTTGTGCTGTATCTGCTTCCCATCTTACTGTAAGAATAATTCCAGAAATGTCATCACATCTGGATTTTTTAAATATGTGTTCCGAGGTTCATACTCATGTCTTCTGACTTAATTTCCTCTAATAACTGAACCAGCTCACTGGTTGCTGTTTTTCTTTTATTTCCTTCACTTTGAAGAAATATGCTACATATAATGATGGAGGTCTATAGTAAATACTAGCTCATTTGTAAAACAGTTAAAAAAGAATGTTGTGAAGAAGTTAAGAAATCAAAAATGTTGAATCATGAGAAGAACAGTTTTAATAAAGAATGCCTTGACCTATAATTCACAAATATTTTTGTGATATTGAGTTATTATGTTGAAATTAAATCATACTCACTTTTTATAAATGTCATAGTTTCATCTTGTTTATGACTGAATAGAATTAAATTGCCTCTATATGCTATATTTTCTTTATCCATTTATCTGTTGTAAACATGTATACTGATATTATAAAGTGACTATCTCAAATACTGACTTAGTACATACAGATGGGCAAATATCTCTATGGAATGTTGACTTTGATTTCTTGAGGTATATCTAGGAGAAGTATACTCAGGTCATATAGGAGTTCTATTTCCAGTTTTTGAAGAACTTCAATACTTGTTTTGAAAGTGGTTGGACTAATTTACATTTTAAAAAGTGGAATATAACTTAATCCCCTGTACCATTTATTTGTTTTTTTTTTCTTATTTTTCAAAAGTCATGTTTTGTTTTCTTATACTTCTTATTATTTCTAAAATGTTAAAAATGATATTTGGTAATGCTTGAATATATTACATTTGCATTTTTTACACATGGACAACATGTCCTATGTCCCCAACTCATGCCCCCCTCAGTTCATGACTTTTTATTTTATGATTTCTTTTGTTATATATGTGTATTTGAGTTCCTTCCAATAAAGCAGGTTTTAATTTCATTTAAAGAGCTGTTGGCTACCTCCAAGGTATAAAAGTCAATATTGTACTGTTGATGAATTTTTCCAATCTTGTTATGATTCTGGCATTTTACAGCTTTGAAGAGTTCTAGCTAATTTTTCTTTCTTGTTAGCTTACTACATATCATACTATTTGTTTTCCTAATGAAGTGTGTCTTTATTAAGATGAGCAATGCATCAAATTTGTAGATAATTTTTGAGTTACACAGCCAATTTACACTGGTAAAACTTCTTATCCATAAGCATGAGATATCTTTGCATCTTCAATTTCTTTCTTCAGTGCTTTCACAATTTAGTAAAGGCTTCTTTTACTTTTTTGGTTGTCTTTATTTCTAGCACCTACACCCCGACTTTGAAAGCTATTACATATGAATGACAATGTCTTCTTGTCCTGAACATATTCCTTAGTGGTATGTAAGAAAATAAAGGGATCTGTAGGTTTCTTACATACCCTATATGTGTTGAAAGGGTTTACTAGATCAAAGCATTTCCTGCAGGGTGTTCTATAGTTCCTTTTGTGTATAGGATTATATTTGCAACTAGAGATACATTGATTTTTCCCCTTATTATTGTGTAGTTCTTTCATATGTCTTGTTGTTCTAGCTTAGGCTTCCAGAAATAAATTAGAATTGAGGAAATACAGGAAAAAGAGGTAAATCAGTATATGTAAGACCACTTGTTGCACAAGAATGAAGACCCACATCTCAAGACTTGTGTGGTCACATGCACACCTCTAAGCCATGAACTGATAAAGATAGAAGGACAACTAGAACTTCTTGACTGACCACCAGGCTAGCCAAAATACAGTTTCAGAGAGGGAATCTGTCACAGAGGAAAAACAACAACAACAACAAAAAAAATGGAGGACAACTGATGCCCTACTTTATCCTTTGGGCATGTACACCAGTTTTTGCAACCAAACACATCTTTCACATAGGCACAACAAAGGGGGAAAACTAGTTTTAAAAAAGACATCCATGATTTATTCTTAATTTTAGTAGAACTAATCAGAATTCCCTCCTTCTTAATAAACTGATGGTTTGAGTTGTTAGTATGTTTACATTTGTTCCTTCTTTTTTAATTTCTTCACTGTTTTGTGATGAAAGATATTGGATTTGTTTGAAAGCCTTTTACTACATATACAGTTATATATTTTGTCCTTAACCTTGTATTTGACGTTTTACATCTATTAATATATGTATACTACATATACAGTTATATATTTTGTCCTTAACCTTGTATTTGACGTTTTACATCTATTAATATATGTATATTGAACTGTCCTTGCCTAATTTGAATGAAGGTAACTTGATAGTCTCAAGTGATCTTTTTGATTTGCTGTTAAATTCAGTTTGTCAGTATTGTATTGAAAACCTCTGCATCTATGTTAATCAGGGATACATTGGCCTACAGTGTTCTTCTTTGTAATTTTTCCTGTATTAGTTTTCAATTATTTGTTTTCTGCTTTGAGTGATGAAATAATACTAGTTTCAAATGCTATGTCTGTTCAGTTTTCTTTATCCTTCTCTTTTATAAAATAATTTGATAAACATCAGTATTACTTTTCGCTAATGGTCTGGCAAAATTCATCAGATAATCAATATAAGCCTAGACTTTTGTTGAATGGGTGAATTTTTATGACCACTATAATCTCATTGCTTGCTACTGATCTAATTAACTTACTTATACCATCTCAGTGTAATTTTGTTAGGCATATATATCTACAAATATATCCATCTTTTCTAAATTTTCCAATGTATTGCAATATAGGTTTTCAAAGCATTTCCTGGTGATCTTCTTAATTTCATTGGTATCTGACATAATGTCTGCCTCTTCATCTTTAAGTTTATTAATTTGGGTTTTCTGTCTCTTTTGTTTTGGTTAATCTACATTAAAAGCCTCTAAGTTTTTTTTTTTTTAACTCTTTCAAAAAAGCAATGGTTTCATTCAATCTATTGAATCGTTATATTTCTGTTTAGTTTTCAATTCATTGATTTCTAGAATGTAATTATACCTAAAACACAACATGTAGAATATGTGAGACAATCTAAATTCAGTTCTAAAATGGGTGCTTAAAACATGAATTCCTACCATAAAATGGATATGGATACCACTTAAACAAAAAACCGCTTAGTCAACTATATTTAGGTTGGTAAATGTTTTTAGCACTTATAATGCTACTATCCTAGAATGATTTAAGTGTGTTACTTTAGAAAAGAATGCTTTACCAACTCTGCTGTTCTAAACTGATTCTCTTTCAGACTCCCTCAGGAATGATCAAATAGAGTAACAAATAAATCATTGTAAATGTACTTGTAATATACATGACAAGATTTGAAAATCAATGATAGGTTGAAATATATCTTATTGAAATTACTAAATACAGAATTGCTTCTAGTATTTATAATTTGTTAAAATATTATATTTATTAGTATTTATAAAGAAATGTTTATTAGAGGCAAGAAAAATCTGTTATTGGAATTATTTTGAGAAAAACAAAGAAAAAATATCTAGGTATTTTAATCTTGGGTTGTTTTTTTAATTTACTTTAATACTCTCAATATGCCTTCCTGTTTAAGACAGGTAATTGTCAAAATTCACCTTTCAGTGACACGTTGTTATGTCACCTTGGGATGTATTTTAATAACATTCTAACTTTGAATAAAAAATTGCATCTACATCATTTTTACTTGAAAATTCTCATTTCATTTTCATTGAATTCAAACTCTAATGATATTATAATCACATATTATTAGAATTTTAAGTGAGTCTGTATTTAGACAAAATAATTTAGTCATTTTCTCATACAGTCACTCTTTAGCATTAATTATCAAATATATAAGATATTTTTATCATAAAAACACAGAAGTAGTTCATGAGAGAAATGATTTACTTTGGCTCAAAATTTCAGGCCAAGGTTAGCCCTTTTTAATGCTGTGGGCTGAGATAGGGTTGAACTCTGTGGTAGGGAACATATGGAGGAGAAAAACTGCTCACTTCACGTTGGACAGGGAGTAGATAACAGGAAGTAGAACTCCCTAAATTAAATCACTGAATGATGAATTCTTATTTTTTAATTTGATATTTTATACATTTATATTTTAAATTTTATCTCCTTTCCCGTTTTCCCCAATGTAAATCCCTTATCCCATCCCCCCTTACCCTGTTTCTATGAGGGTGCTTCTGCACCCACCAACCCCTGCCTCACCGCCCTAGCATTCTTCTATACTGGTTCATCAAGTCTTCACAGGAGCAATGGTCTACCCTCTCACTGATGCCAGATAAGACACCTTCAGCTCCTTCAGTTCTTTCCTTAATGCCTCCATTGTGGTAGCTATGCTCAGTCTGATGGTTGACTGCAAGCATCCACATCTGTATTGGTTAGGATCTGGAAGACCCTCTCAGGAGATTCACACCACAACACAAGCATTATCTCAAAGGCTATAGATGTTGTGTATGTATATATATATATATATATATATATATATGTTGTGAAATGTATGTATGTGGTGTATATACAAGTATGTACTTGTATGTGTGTGTACATATGAGTGCATATGCATGCAAAGACCAGAGACCCATACCAGATGATTCCTTGATTATTCTATACTATCTTTTCAAAACCATTTTATTGACTGATAGTTTGGTACAATGTATTTTGATAAAGTCACCTTTCTGTCCCATCTCTGACCAAATCTAGTTCCAACTCCCTAGTTACTATGTTCTTTAACTCTTATTCTTTTTAATTTATTTTTTTTAATTACGTATTTTCTTTGATGGCCGACTAGGCCATCTTCTGATAAATATGCAGGTAGAGACACGAGCTCCGGGGGTACTGGTTAGTTCATATTGTTGTTCCACCTATAGAGTTGCAGACCCCTTTAGCTCCTTGGGTACTTTCTCTAGCTCCTCCATTGGGGGCCCTGTGTTCCATCCAATAGCTGACTGTGAGCATCCAACTCATTTATTCCATTCTAATTGCCCAAACAGCTCCAATTGGGGGGATATCGAGTCAGCAAGAAAATAGTCAGACAAGTAGTTGTTAACCATTTAGAGAAAAGTGGTTCTCTCTCTTCTAGCAACTATCAAGTTACTCAGCTACTGTGAAATATTATGCCAATATTTCCAATTCCATAATGGGATTTTTTTCTGGCTTAGACTTCTGTAGGTTTTATACAGGCTGTCACTTCCACTTTGCCTTCCTGTGTGCAACTGTTCTGTTGGAACTAGAAAACACTATTATTTGTAGTCATCCTTTACTTCTGGAACTTGAAATCTTTCTGCCCCTTCTTCCATGAAGATCTCTGAACCTTGGGGAAAAGGGGTAATATAGATATCCCATTTAGAGCCAAGCAATCCTAAAATGCTTATACTGTGAATGTTGATTGATACCTTGTGGTTCATGTTTATCACCATCTACTCCAAGTAGTTATTTATCTTATATAGCTTCAGAGATGCACTGGCCTATATCAAAAAGTTGTTAGAGGTCAGTTGATTTTTGTCTAGTTAATAGAATAATAGTGGTAAGTTAACTCTTGGGTTCTATGACATATGTAACACAGATTTCTGGCCCCAATAATAATCCACTTAATTTTTTGAGGGTTTTGCACTGATTGAGAGAGCTGTCTGTTCAGAGAGTCACAGTCATCTACCTTTCAGCCAGTGCTTGAGTTACTGATGCATGTAAACACATCTGGCTTTTTATGTGAGTGCTAGTGTCCAATTTTAGGCCCTCATACTTGTGTGAAAAGTACTTTACCTTTGAACCAACCTTTCAAGCAAATATTCATTACAGAAATAAAATAAAACATATTTCTGCTCTGGAACAAATAGTAAAAGACTTTAAAATTTTCTTCCTGAAAGTGCAGGAAGTGAATATTCTGAAATGGACAAATGAAATGTTCATTAAAATGAAAAAAATATGCCAAGTTAACCCTTAGTATGTTTTTAATAGATTCATAGAAAAATCTAAATCTTATACAAATGACAAGTTTATTGAAGGTCCAATGTACATCTTTATAGAAGGAAAATAAGTTAATAAATTATTCTTGAGGAAATGAATGAGTTAAGAAAAGATATATAGTCTGAGTTGAAGTTCTTGTACATTTTGGACAGTATTTCCATCATTGTATCTTACTTTGTGATGTGATTTTGAATTTGCTCAATTACTAAAACTTCTATCATTATATATATGATAATCATGTATCTTTCTAAGTTTTATGTAAATGTAGAAAGTTATGAAGAAGCTTCACTCAATGCTTCAAATGAGAACAAAGTAAAAGTGTAAGAGATAGGGGAACAATATTACAGAGACCCTAGTATAAGACTACTGAACATGTTTATTTTCTTACATTGGGGTATCCTTGTCTGAGTTGCAACAAAATGTACCACTTGATTCCTTATTTTCTATTTTTGGAAAATAATATTCACATCAGGAAATTTTTTCTTCAACTTGCAGTAATTAATTTCTGACAGCCAAGTGATAATTATTTGTACATGTGAAACATGACTAGGGATTCAAAGATCTGTACTCAAATACTTTAATGTTTACAAGAAAAGTTCCTTTGACATTCATTAAGTGTAACAATTTGATAATTAAAGCAAAACATGTCGAACCCAATATATATTTTCTTAATTCTGTTTATCAGCCAAAGTTATACTTGTCAAATATATCTCTACCTGAGAAAAAAAATCTACAAAGTTTGTTTTTTCAAAAAAATGTATAAAATATGGTCCTTATTAGATTAGGAAGACTGCTGTTTACCAGGGATTCAAGTTTATATTGCTTATTTTGACATCTAGACTAGTACCACAACATGGTTCTAGAGCTAGGAAAAAAACCTGTGGTCATGTTAAGCTCTCAAACAAGAAGTTATATGATTCTTTTGACTATAAACCAACAAGCTTTATAAAAAAGGCCAGCAGAGCAAAATGTTGAGAATTATCAATGAAATGAAACATTACCTATGGAAAATATATACTTTTAGCATGCTTCAATAAGAAAAATGATTGAAAGGGCACCACCGTCATACAGCTATATGTTGGAGTTACAGTGGGGAAGGCAGGTAGGATATATTTAACTGTAAAGTGCTGGTCACTGCTGGTTTCCATCAATTGCTGACAATGGTAAATACAAGAAAGAAAGGAAGTTAGACGTTTGAAAGTGATAAAGGAGGGTCTCCAGAATACTAGCCCTTTCCTCAGGCCCCTCACTATTAGTATTCTCAGCCTCCTTACAATCATATAATCAGAAATAGTCAAGTTTCTTATTTCTGACCAAGGGAAAGGCAACTTTCAAGAAGAATTAGTGTTTTACATCTACTAAGAAAAAAAAATCAAAAAGAAAAAAAATGACAAGAAGTAAGGAAGAAAGAAAGAAGGAAAGAAGGAAAGAAAGAAGGAAAGAAAGAAAGAAAGAAAGAAAGAAAGAAAGAAAGAAAGAAAGAAAGAAAGAAAGAAAGAGAAAGAAGCAATTAAGTAAGCTTTTATAAGTTTAGTAGCTTCAGAATCAGTGAGATGGCTCGTTGTGTGAAACAGTTTGCTACACAAGTACATGTACTTGATCTACCTACAAAGCCTATGGTGGAAGGGAAGAAATGATGCTGAAAGGTTTTCTCTGACATTCACACACATGCTGTGGCAAATGAACACACACACACACACACACACACACACACACACACACACACACACACACACATCATGCATATACACCAAAAATAAAATAACTCATTAAAAAAGGATGATAGTTTCTTGTTGTTTAAGTGTTTTAATATTTAAGAGCACTGACTGCTGTTCCTGAGGATCCAGGTTTGATATTTAGCACGCCAATGGCAGCTCAAAATCACCTGTAACACTATTTATTAAAGGGATCTGATGTTCTGTTCTGAGCTCCACATGCATCAAATACACAAGTGGTACACAAACTCACATTCTGGCAAGAAACACACACACACTAAAAATCTAAAAGTCTAGTTTTTTAAAGTATGGTACATTAAATCAACTTTTTAAAAATTTTGTTTTATTTATTAGATAAAGCTTCTGTAAGGCAAAAGACACCGTCATTAAGACAAAAAGTCCACCAACAGATTGGGAAAGAATCTTTACCTATCCTAAATCAGATAGGGGTCTAATATCCAATATATATAAAAAGAATTCAAGAAGGTGGACTCCAGAAAATCAAATAGTGTTTTGCAAACAAAAAATTTTTACAAGTGCCAGCATATAGAACAAATATGAAAACTTATGTTAAAAAGTGGAACAATTGGAATATCTTTGTAAGGGTCCAGTCATTTATAGTACTATCAACAAAAGAAGAGGAACTAATTAAATCTCCAGAGTAGACGCATGTTGCCTGTGCCCTGATCCTACATCCCTTTGGGTTTGGGGGTGCTTGTGGCAGAGTCAAGACCACAAAGTCTGGGATCAGGTGAGAAATGCTGCAGCAAGCTTATCTGAGCACTGCTCCAAGCTCCGTTTTTACTCTCCACCCACATCCTCATTGGTCCCAAGAAAGCATTGCTCATGAACAGCAAGTTCCTGATTGGCTGGCATTGTTTGCATTAGCAATCCTTGATCTCTCAGGCAGTACTCAATTAGGTCCTCTTGTAGGAGATGTTTTTTTGTAGCTGTAAACCCCTTAGCATTTATATAGAGGTGGCCTTGCATTCCTACTATAGACAGGGATATTAGAATATAGAACAAAATAAATGACAAGTCCACATTAAATAAAAAAAAATAAAAAAATATATAAACTATACATAAGAAGATTCTAAAATCACCATTAAAATTCTAGAAACCAGTGATAAATAATTGGGAATCATATATAACAGTTATTTTATCAAAACAAAATATCTTTATCTATGGAAAGCAGAGAACTGAACAAACATCTTTGTAACAGAAATGATTTTCATTGCACATTTGTATTATTAAACCAAAATATTAATTAAATAAAAGACAAAGTCAAAGATATATCAGAACTGAAAATAGACACTTAAGGATCTTTTCTTCAGAAGCTACTATTGTATAATGACAGTAAAGAACTACTGAAGAAGATATAGAAAATGGTGTTAGAGAGAAAGGAAGATGAAATTTAGCCTTTAGAATACATAATACGTATGTATAAAGATAGCCTGTGAGCCCCCGTGTATTCCCAAGCCAGATAAGGGATGGTAGAGCACTGTCTTAGAGAGCATAGCAGAGTGGGGCTACTCCCTCTCACCAAATCAGGTCTCCTCCATTAGAGACAAACACCATGTCATAATAAATCCAGTTATGTTTCTGTTTTCCCACCAAACAACTGTGGTTTTGTTTTGTTTTGTTTTTTTTTTTTTTTTGAAGTCGTGTAACTGGCATTCTAGGTGATATGCACCAAAGACCCTTGCTCCCTCCTATCACTTCCTCCCCTATCCACATTTCTGCCCTCTCTGCCCACCAGTAGAGCTATATAAACTAGCCCTCTATTTCAAATAAGGAGCTATACTCCAAAACAGTCTCAAGAGGTCATTCATAACCCAGCCTCCATCTCCTAGCCACACCCACCCTGTTATTCACTTGCATTTAGACCTTATTCCCCAGCTCCTCTGTACCCAGAGACAACAAGAGATGAAAAGCAAAATGAAGTTCTGTGTGCATCATACAAAGTGGAAGTAAATAGAAACATTGAAAATTAGTAAAACTACCTAGGACCCTATTATTCGCATAAGAAAACAAATTATTCCATTGATGACCAAGACGCTACCTGTGGAGCAATTCTCCATCCTGTGTATTTTTCTTATCAAGTATTTTTTTTTTTTTTATTCAAGGAAGGAACACACATTTCTGCTTAAATCCTGTCAGTGCTATAGACATATACTAGAGCATCACTCTTCTTTATAACTGAAGCTATCACACTTGAATAGAATCCCTAGGATTTTTTTTTCAATGTAGGAGAAATATGTGATGATGCAAACACTATATATTCTTTTCTTTCAAAAGTATGAATTAGACTTGAAGTTTAAGAGGATCTTTGTGGAACTGCCCATGTCTTCAGTTCTGCCCCATACAAGGAGGAAGTTTAGGAAAGGTGTCATTCAACCTTGACCTGGTTTTGAATTCCTTCACCTCTATTCACCTACTAATTCAAAGAGGAGAATGCAGATATCTAGTAGTCAAAGGGTAGATATCTTGGTAACTTCTAACCTGGCAAGCTGCTTAATATTACAATATGCACCTTATTTAACATTATCTGAATATTATTTGTGTTTTTATATTTCTTATTTTGATTATTATTTTCTTATTTCTTAGTTTGATTTTTTTCCCATGATTCTTGGTGCTTTGTGCGATAGTGAAATTTTTGTCTCTTTAAGTTTTTGATATCTTGGAATTGAGAAAGTGATGTCAGGAATGTGACACTTTGGCCTGTTGAGCTGTAGAGTCTTAGAATCAAGGTTTCTTTATCATCTTTGATCCACTTTCTTTCCTGGAATGCAGGGAGACAGTTTCCTCTGAAGTTCTTTTATCTTACTAAAGGAAATTTCATTGTAAGATAGATTGCAATTGTTAAAAAAAAATCTCATTAACTAGGATGAATTAACCACCCAAAAAGGGACTGAAAATTAAATACCCCAATGTGAAACCTCTGGAGCTTTGTCTCAGCAATTGACTATTTCCTAGGTCCATTTATCTTCCCTAAACACCATTTATTACCCCTGTAAAATTATATATGACACCACTTTCCTCCCCTTTTGAAGAGATGTCTATGTGTCAATGATTTGGTTTTTGAGTATCACAGTTTATATGGTTCTCATTTTCATATGTATGTTAATGTGTCACTACTCTTCCTTCTGTTGTTTATATGCTGGGTGATTTAGATAAAATACAACTGTGATCTTGAGAACAGGAGGAAAGAGTTCTATGATGTGGTCTCAGAAACTAACAAAGCAATATCTGGCATGCAACTAAATGTTTTTGAAATATTTTTGTGTCATCAATTATTTGTTCTTTTTTTTCTCACTGATATAGAGGATGGGACTTTTACATGACAAAATACAGAACATGTGCTCAGTTACCTTGGGCAAGTTGCTTATGTATTAAAGATTCTTTTGCTTCATTTAAACTGTATTCATTATGCCCATTGCCTGTATATTAAATTTAAGATTATGACATAAAGAGAAGTCAGGTTCCTATTCTCAGTGTGCTTATAGTATGTTGGTGGAGACAAATCTTTAAAATTACTATAGTTTAAGGCAATATACATTGACTTATTCAAAATTGTGCCTACATGACTGAAATCAAGAGATATGTGTGTCATTTTACTGATTGAAAGAAATGAGTGAAGACAGAGAAGGAATAACTGAGAGGAGTAAAGAAATGAGAGACAGAGATTTACATTAAAATTGTTTTTCAATAATCAATGAGATATTTTAAATTTGTAGTAAGAACTAAATCTATCACTGTGGCAAGAATGAAAGCATTCATAAAATTTGAATCTTTAAAATTTACAAATATATTTCATGTGAAAATCAGTTGACAAGATAGGTTGTTAAAGATCCTAATCAGATGTCTCTAATACAGAAATTGTTCTGTAATTATCTGGGAGGGCATAATGTACTCACAGTTTAAATTTGGAAAAGGGAAATTAAAGAAAACACCAAATATCCTATATTAACTTAATTTCTCATGTATCAGCACATTTCTAACAACAAAATGCTATGTTTCTCATCACTTTCTTATTTTATAACAGTATTCATTGCTATATTTATGATTTGTAGGAATACCCAAATATAACTATGTACTGTTATATAGCAGTATGAAGAATTGGTTCTTCATTCCTAATTAATTTTCCAAGTGATCAAATGGATCCACTTTTGAAGTTCTTTTATATATGTGTTTGTTGAGAATATGGATATTTATTTTAATATTAACATTTTCAGTACGTTTTTATTATTTCATAGTTTCAAAGCAAAGTGTTTGCATATGTTAGTAATGTATTTTTAATAAGTATTTATCATTATAACCATAAATTGTGTGCCAAACTGAAATATTCCCACGTTGTCATTTTGAGTTCTAAAGAAAGACAAAGGGCAATTTGTCTTCTCAAAATAGTTCTCATTAGCTAATAGGTAATCCAGTAGAAGAGACAATACACTGGATAATATTAGAAAACTAAAGTCCTAAGATCTTTTTAATAGCTGCAATTATAAACATCATACAATAGTTAGTGCATGAACAAAATTTATGAACGGGAGAGTGGATAATGCTTGATTCATGTGAAGACATCAAGTACATTAAATACATAAAAAAGAAGTAATCAAAAGCATTTGAGGTTTCTTTTACACATCAAGGATACGTTAAAATTCCTGCCAAGGTAATATTTTAGGGAATACTGTCATTCACATTGATAAGAAAATGAAAACAAAAATAAATATAGTTAAAAGGACAAGAAGATAAAGCTGAGAATACTGCTATTGAAATGCCTAAGAGAAACCAAATAATGTGCTATAGAAGCTGTGTGTTGGAATTCCATTAATATTTTAAGCCCATTTTCAAATTATTAATGTTAATTAAAAGAATCAGTTCAGGTCAACTGACATATTCTTAAAGAGAGACAAAAATTAAGTTGTTCAGAAAAGAAGTATTTAACACTTACCAGTAATAAAATAAAATAAAATAAAATAAAATAAAATAAAATAAAATAAAATAAAAATAAAATAAAATAAAATGGAAGCTGGGATTTTGTTCTATTTAACCAAACAACTTAATTTGTCATAATTTCTTTGATGTCTGGACAAGAGACTCAGAGTTTACTACGCGCATGCTATAACCAGAGCATCAGTATTGGCATGAGTTATTCTAGAATCAGCTCCCAAATAACTAGCGGAAGTGCACCAGCTAACTTTTGCACATATGGTGGCTGAATGACAGAAGAAAGGTAGTGACTTCTGAAGACCTAAATCTTTTATTATAGCCAAGAAAACGGTCTGCTTTCCAGTTCCAATGAAAGACTCTCTTTATCTCCCAAGCTGTAAGAAAATGTGTTCTTTGTTCCACCGGGAGAAACTATATCTCTCAAGATTTTACAAGTGTCCTTTGAAAGATAAAATGTAACAAAGGAAGTAAAATGTTCTGTTGATAAGAGGACAAAACATTTGTGATACTCATAGGGTATTATCTTTTAACAAAGGGACACTATCAGAGAATGATCACAAAGACTTAGAGCTAGCAAGGGGCAGAAATAAGGGCAATGAATTGGGAAGAATTTCATGAGGAAGCATGTGTTAATGCCAACAGATCACACAGAAATTTCAAATAGGCTTTCAAATAGGTACATTCATCTATGTAGTAAAACTGTTAAGAATTTATTTAATAGGTGACAGGGTGACATATTGTATTATATATTATACATGATACATTATACATTATATTATATTATATTATATATTATATATTATACATTACACATATATCAAATATTATATATCATATATAAATTAGTGTAATATATTTACTTTACATATATTCTAAAACAATATTGTAGAATGATTATAAACAATTTATACTCCTATCACTATGCAGAAAAATTTAAGTTCACTCATATATGTATTATGATATCATCTATGTCTCTGTATATGTTCATATGTATGACTATGATGTATAAGTGCCATAATAAGATGTAGAGATCAGAGGATAATCTTGAGTTTGGGGCTCACAAACTCCCAGAGATATCTAACTCTATTTTTCATCTTACCACAGGAGCATCAGGATCATTGACAAACAGTACCAACTTTTTACATAGGTTCTGGGAAATTGAATTCAATTTCTCATACTTATACTGTAAGAATTTAACTACTGACACATTTTTTACCAACATGAAATCATCAATATTTTTGACAATACTTAATATTCTTTTCATTTTTGGTTTTGATTCTACTTGGATAATGGTAATGATATATCAGTATACCTCTAATATAAATTTTCCTGATAATCACTCTGAATACTTTTTATAATGTTTATTGAATATATGGATAATAGTCTTTGTAATTTCTTCGCAAGTCATGTTTGTCCACTATTCTGTTTGTTTTTCACATAGAGATTAGAATATTTTCATTAGTCTAGGGGATGAATCACTAAGTTTGATTGGCTATTTTCCTCAAGATTAATGCATTTGTACTTATGGCATAGTTTCTGTTTCAATTCTTATTCCCAGTATTTGTTATGAATTGATTTATACTGAGTACATAAAATGAGTTTTTTCAATCCCTACAGTCTCTCAATTTATTACTTTGTTCCTAAAAACTACAAAAGTGTTAGAAGAATTTACTAGTGAATGTCTCTCACTAGACATTTACCTTTGTAAAGAATGTTTGACAAATTTAATCTTTTGCAAAAATGCCATTTATGTTTTATGTTGTGATTGTTTTAGCAATTTGGGGTTTTCCATGAATTACTCAACTTATTGTGAAATTTATTATTTGCTTAACATCACATCACTCATTATATTATTTTAAAATCTTCATCAAATTTGTAAAACATGGCAGGAAAAAACTTTTTTATTTCATTGAATTTAATTTGTAATTATATTTATTTTGGTATTATTTTAATTATGGTTATAGTTGCTGTAATGAAACTCCATAACAAAAGCAAATGGGGGAGAAAGGACTTTTATTTGACACACTTCCACATCACTGTACATCGTCGAATGAAGTTAGAACAGGAACTCAAACAGGGCATGAAAAACAGAGGCAAGAGGTGATGCAGACTTTATGTTGAGGTTTTCCTTAAGGGTCTGCTTCCTTTGGCTTCCACATGTGCCTCTCTCTCTCTCTCTCTCTCTCTCTCTCTCTCTCTCTCTCTCTCTCTCTCTCTCTCTCTGGTATAAGCATTCCAAGGACTTGCTTATAATTTTTATTATAGAAATGAGCCCAAGAATGGAACAATCCACAATGGGATGGGCCTTTCCCAGTCAATCAGTACTTATTAAATATTCTACAGGTTTGTCTATAACTCAATTTTATGGAATAAATTTCTCAGTTGAAGCAAACAGAAAAATGGCAGTGAGTGGCAGCCATTGTGGCAATAACAAGAAGCTAAAGGCTCATAACTTGAGAGCACAATGTAGAGGTAGGTGAGCTTATACTACCTAAACCTTCCCTAAAACACCACCAATTAATATCCGAGATTATGCGGGACTCTCCATATTCAAACTACCACAATGTCTTCAAAGAACCTATTCTTTTCTTTGTACCTTATTTTTATTGTAAATTTGTATTGTGGTGATATATTTTATTTCCTCTATTGACATTGGTTACTGTGATATGTTCTTTGGCTCATATTAAGAGAATATTCAGTTTTTTTTAAATTGAAGTTTTTTCTTTGACCCATTAATTGCTTACCTGTACTGTTTAATTTCTACATATTTGACTTTTCTACCACTTTAATGTGTATTTCATTTAACTAAAACCATGTGTTGTGCTTTGAGCCCTGAATAAATACAATTAATTTAATTCTATTTAGATTATTTTATATCCTAGTTTGTGGTCAGTATTAGTAAAAATTTAATTTGTATTGGAAAAGAATGCTCATTTCACAATGTACATCTGTAATTTTGGTCCATTTCTCAAACTTTGTTGATAAAAATGTGTATAAACTTAACTCTTCCTTTTATCTTAAGCACACTTAAAGGGAATATGATTCGTTAATACTCCCAGAATGATGATGCCATTTTTCCTTGATTTTTAGTGCATAAAAAATGACAATCTGAAATCAATGCTACACTTTGAGATAATAACAGCTGTGATAGTTTGAATGAAATGGCCCCCATAGTGACATAGGGTGATGCACTATTAGGAGGTGTGGCTTTGTTGGTATAGGTATGGCCTTGTTGAAGGAAGTATGTCAAAGGTAGTGGGTGGTATTTGAGGAACCCAACTAAGTGTGGTGGTGTGAATATGAATAGCACCATAGACTCATGTGTTTGAAATCTTGGTCCCTGAGCCCATGGACAAAGATACTCTTGAGGATATATGGATTTGTTGATGTAGATGTCATTTTGTTGGAGGAAATGTGTCACTGGGGGTGGGCTTTGAGGTTTGAAAGGATCAGGCCAGGCCGGTGGCCCACGCTAACTTGATGCAGTCTGCTAATCCAGATAAACAACTCTCAGGTCAGCACCATGTTTGCTGTTATGCTGCCATGCTTCCTGCTATGACAATAATGGACTAAACCTTGGAAATTATGAGCCAGCCCCAATTTAATTATACATGAGTTGCTGTGGTCGTGATGTCTCTTCACAGCAATAGAAACACTTAATAAGACAGCATTGTATGTAAAGACATGCCATAATTTCAACACTAGCATACTTAATTGGAGCTAGATGTTGTATGCTATTCACTTTTCATATATTCTTTTTAAACTTTACTGGCACATTGTTAAAAACCAGTGTATTGTGATATGAGTATATTCATTGTAATAGAATATGGGTACTACTTGCATCCCATGTCATTTACTGCCTAAGTACAAGTACCTAAATGCTTTGGAAAATCCCTTGGAAGATTTTGTCTAGAAATTTGTCTAACAGAAAAAAATATGGATAATTTTACCTACCATCTTCACAACATTATTTCAAGAAGATCAGTATTAGTGATAGTGCTCTAGTTTGCTTTGTATCTCTGTAATAAACAGCATGACTAAAAACAATTTGGTGAGCAAAGGGTGTATTTCATCTTTACAGCTAACTGACTTACTGTCTATCATGAAGAAAACTCAAGACAAGAACTTACAAGTCAGTAACTGAATCAGAGGACATGATGAACACTGCTTACTGACTTGCTCAGACAACATTCTTGTGACTTGCTCAGACAACATTCTTATTTATTGCAGTGCCATCTGAGCATGAGTGCCATCACTTAAAATTATCTCATAGACATGCATATACGCCAATCTAAAGGAGATATTCTATGAGTTATAGTCTGTGTCAAATAGACAAAGAAACTAACTAGAACAGATAGATATAAATATATATTTAATAATGTGCATACTGCACAAATTCTAAATGTTCATATTAACATCCTTTGAAATGGATGCAGAAAATAATTTTGTAGAAATATTTTCCATTTTCTGCATGTATAACATAAACATTAGCTCATTGAATATAGTAAGTATTCTTAAGCACTTAAAAATTAATATTGTGGGCTGGAGAGATGGCACAGCAGTTCAGAGCATTGACAGCTTATCCAGAGGTCCTTAATCCAATTTCCAGTAACCACTTGGTGGATCAGAACCATCTGTAATGGCATCCGATGAACTCTTCTGGTTTGTTTGAAGACTGCAACAGTGGACTCACACACAAAATATATAAATAAATATATTTTTTAAAAAAAGAATATTGCAAGTTTATATATGAGTTCATAATATTTGATTCATTGGTCTATGGTTAATTTGCCTTGTTAAATGTTAGGATGCTATCATTCTTATTTAATCAATGACATCATACAAAATCATATTGTTAAAAATTTTGGAGAAATTCCATAAAAAATATATTATTTTTTTTTAAACTGAAGGTAGTATGTTGAAAGCCTGCTCAAATACAAATACCACTGAGGTATTGCTACTGCATAATTTTAAGCAGAAAAAAAAATTGTTAGGTTTTGGTCATTTGACCTTGAGCATATCACTTTTACCTAAAATTGTTATTACCAGGAAGAATTGCAACAATATCTCACTGCATTTTTCTCCAAAATTACATAGGCTAACAGTGACCTGGTCATCCCCCAAGGTCTCAAGACCATGACCAATATAGGAAGAAGGAAAGAAATAAATGTGGAAATTTTCCTTAATTCTGCAAAGACTTTATATATATATATATTTGTGTGTGTGTATACACACACACACACACACAATGTATATATATATATATATATATATATATATATATCATTACTGAAATATTAAAAATGAAATGTCACCCAAATACTATTTTTGAGATTTATATATAACTATTAGTATAGCAGAAACCCTGGGAAACACAGCTTTTTTTTAATTATTATTATACTTTCCTCAGCATTTGATACATTCAATTTCCAAATGCACTGTCACAGAATTTCCCAAGATGTATACATAGTAGTCATTTTTGTAAGGAACTATTTTTACAAAAGTAAAATGATTTTGATAAAATAAATATTTATAGCTTGTAAGTGTAACTAGAATATAATATATCTTTTATTAAGTCCCTTAAGAACAGACCATGATTTAAAGATAAAAGCAGGTACAGAAAACTGTAGCTCTGGTAAGGATCAAGTATTTACCTTTTATTTTCTTTTGATAATTGCTCTGAGGTTTTGTATATATTCAGGCACATGAAATATTAGAGGTGAAAAAGTCATATGGAGAGTTCAGTGGTGATTGCTGGTTAATGGCAAAATAAATGAAGTTTTAGTATTTTGCTTTGTTTTGTGATCCCCAACTCCTGGAAGTGATGAAAATGTCTATTCATTCCATATAGAGCACTAACTATACTAAATAAATAAATAAATAAATAAATAAATAAATAAATAAATAAATAAATCCAACCTAGTACCTTGCCTATTCAATGAGTTTATTGGATTACTTACAGGAGTATATGTGAGAGGTTACTCAAAGTAGCATAGGTAGTGAAAAGGCAACTGAATAATCAAAAATTTCACATGATATACTATATATAATGATGTAAAGATGCTGCATGCAACACTGAAGCTCCCAGCATAACTCATAGGTAGTTAAGCCAGGTGAAAAATTTTCTCTACTCTCCAATTATTTCTGCTTTCATAAGTTGGAGAGGGTCATTGGAAATTCCATGAGCTTTCTGAGGCCTACAAGTTTTGTTTAACTCCTGAAAATTTTTAAGTTTCTCTTCCTAAGAAATAAGGACTCTGCTAATAGGAAGAAATGTTTCTGTTGGGAGGTAGAAGATTTCTAACAAAACACACATGAAATCTTAGTTCAAACTTCTCCGTCATAAAATTTACCAGTCATTCCCTTACAGACTATAACTATACATTTCTAATTAGAATATAAGATCACTTGAAAATATCTAACTAGTAAATACTGATTCTAATAAAAATAAGCCTAAAATGTTTGGCTTTTCTCCATCCATGAACATTTTGTTTGAAAACTGTACTATATTAAATAAAGTATTACATATAATGAACAATTAGTATATAATGAATTCATATATTAACCTTAATTTTAGGTTTTATCTCTGGAGGTATGATCTATAATTGATTGTTAATTTGTTACATGACTAACCAATTTAGCTATGTTATAATAGACATTATTTTAATATTAAGCTTAACATTGTTAACCCCTTGAAATTTGTTCCTTGAAGACCAAAAGCCTTGCTACCGACTATTCTTCATAAAAGAAACATACATTTTAAATGTCTAATACATTCTATTTAAGATATTATTCTCAGATGTAACTTTCAGAATTATTTTTGATTACTGTATAATCTATAATCTGAAACATTGAATTTTAGTTTAAATAGAAAAATAGTGAGAATAAAAATTTGCTATAAATATTGTACTTTCTAAAATTATTTAAGCTGTTATGTCGTTTTTAATAAAAATTGTGACACAATTTTCCTTTACAATATTAAAATGTGTATATATATATATATATATATACACACACACACATATATATATATATATATATATATATATATATATATATATATTAGTACAGCTAAAATCCTAAATCCTAATAATTCAAAATATTTTCTTAAATAAAAACATTAATAGTTCTAAAATAATAATATTATTCTTAATCGAAAAAATTCTAAAATCTTAAATATTCTTTTTTTTTCTATTTATTTATTTATTTATTTATTTATTTATTTATTTATTTACACTCAATTGCTGCCTACACTTACCAGTACCCCCTCACAGAGTCCTTCCTTTATTGCAGTCATTGCCCCACCTTGGTCTCCCCTCCCAAAGTTTCTCATCCTATTCTTCCTCTCCCTTGCCTCTGAGAAGGTACCACCCCCACTCACCAGGCCTCCCCCTTCCCTGGGGTCTCAAGTCTCTAAATTATTAAACACATCTTCTACTACTGTCAGACAAGGGTAGATATCGCCTGTATATGTGCCACAGGACCTTTACCTGCCAGTATATGCTCCTGGGTGGTGGCTCCATCTCTGGGAGCTCTCTGGGTTCTGGGTTAGTTGAGACTGCTGGTCTTCCTATGGGGTCACTCTCCCTTTCAGCCTCTTCTGTCCTTCCCCTAATTCAACCTTAGGATTCCCTCAGTCCAATGGTTAGGTATAAGTTTCTGTTTCTGTCTCAGTCAGCTGCTGGTTGGGCCTCTCAGTGGTCAGCCAGGCTATAAGCAAATTTTATCATCTGTAGTAGTGTCAGGCCTTGTTGGGCTCCAATGATATGGATTCCAAGTTGAGCCAGTCTTTGGACTGCCTTTCCCTCAGTTTCTTCTCCAATTTTGTCCCTACAGTTCTTTTCAATAGGAACACTTCTGGGTCAGAAATTTTATCTGTGATTTAGTAGACCTGTCCCCCTTCTTGAGGCCCTTTCAATCTACTGGAGGTTGATTCTTCCAATTTCTTCTCCCTAATGTTGGGCATTTTAGCTAAGGTGACCCACATTGAGTCTTAAGAGTCTCTTACCTTCAAGGTCTCTGGTATTGTCTAGAGGGTCCACCTACCTCCAAATCACAGAGGCTGCTTATTTCCATTCATTCCCTTGGCCCTCAAAGCTTCTCTCCTGCTCCCCCCCCCCAGTCTGATCTCATTTTTCTTTTCCCCACCTGTTTCTCTCTCATACACAGTTCCCTCCCTCCCTCTGCCTGCAGTGATTATTTACTACCCCTATCTAAGAGGGATTGAAGCAACCTTACTCGGGCCTTTCTGCTTGATACACTTCTTAAGGTCTGTAGGTTGTATCCTGGTTATTCTATATTTTTGGGCTAATAGCTATTTACCAATCAGTGAACACCATGCCTGTACTTTTGGGTCTGTGTTACCTATATCAGAGTGATGTATTCTTTTTTTATTATTAGATATTTTCTTCATTTACATTTCCAATGCTATTCCAAAAGTCCCCCATGCCCTCCACCTACTCTCCTCCACCCCCACTCCCACTTCTTGGCCCTGGTATTCCCCTGTACTTAGGCATATAGTTTGCAAGACCAATGGGTCTCTCTTTCCACTAATGTCAGACTAGGCCATCTTCTGATACATATGCAGCTAGAGACACGAGCTCCAAGGTTAGTTCATATTGTTGTTGCACCATTACGGTTGCAGATCTCTTTACCTCCTTGGGTACTTTCTCTAGCTCCTCCGTTGGGAGGCCTGTGATCCATCCAATAGCGGACTGTGAGCATTCACTTATGTGTTTGCTAGGCCCAAGAATAGCCTCACAAGCAACAGCTATATCAGGGTCCTTTCAGCAAAATCTTGCTAGTGTATGCAATGGTGTCAGAGTTTGGAGGCTAATTATGGGATTGATCCCTGAGTATGGCAGTCTCTAGATGGTCCATCCTTTAGTCTCAGCTCCAAACTTTTTCTCTGTAACTCCTACCTTGGGTGTTTTGTTTCCAATTCTAAGAAGGGGCCAGGTGTCCACACTTTCGTCTTCATTCTTCTTGAGTTTCATGTGTTTTACAATTTGTATCTTATATCTTGTGTATTCTAAGTTTCTGGGTTAATATCCACTTATCACTGAGTACATATCATTTGAGTTCTTTTGTGATTGTGTTACCTCACTCAGGATGATGCCCTCCAGGTCCATCCATTCGCCTAGGAATTTCATAAATTCATTCCTTTTAATAGCTGAGTAGTACTCCATTGTGTAAATGTACCATATTTTCTGTATCCATTCCTCTGTTGAGGAGTATCTGAGTTCTTTCCAGCTTCTGGCTATTATAAATACGGCTGCTATGAACATAGTGGAGCATGTGTCCTTCTTACCTGTTGAAACGTCTTCTGGATATATACCCAGGAGAGGTATTGCAGGATCCTTCGGTAGTACTTTGTCCAATTATCTGAGGAACCGCCAGACTGATTACCAGAGTGGTTGTACAAGCTTGCAATCCCACCAAAAATGGAGGAGTGTCCTTTTTTCCCCACATCCTTGCCAGCATCTGCTGTTACCTGAATTTTTCTTATTTCATTCATTCGCCTGCAAAATTTATGATGTCCTCCTTATTAATACCTGAATATCATTCCATTGTAAAAATGAACTCAGGTATTTTTTATTAGATATTTTCTTCGTTTACATTTCAAATGCTATTATGAAAGTCCCCCATACATTCCCCCCACCCTGCCCCGTAACTCATCCACTCCTGTTTCCTGGCCCTGGCATTACGCTATACTGGGGCATATAGTTTTTGCAAGACTCAGGGCCTCTCCTCCCAATGATGGCTGACTAGGCCATCTGCTGCTACATATGAAGGTAGAGACATGAGCTCTGGGGGTACTGATTAGTTCATATTTTTGTTCCTCCTATAGGGTTGCGGACCCCTTCTGCTCCTTGGGTACTTTCTCTTGGTCCTCCATTGGGGGCCCTGTGTTCCATCCAATAGATGACTATGAGCATCCACTTCTGCATTTGCCAGGCACTGACAAAGCTTCACAAGAGACAGCTAAATCAGGGTACTGTTAGCAATATCTTGCAGGTGTATGTAATAGTGTCTGGGTTTGGTGGCACATTATGGGATGGGTATCCAGGTAGGGCTGTCTCGGGATGGTCCTTCTTTTTTGTCAGCTCTAAACTTTGTAACTCCTTCCATGGGTATTTTCTTCCCCATTCTAAGGAGAAACAATGTATCCACACTTTGGTCTTTCTTTTTCTTGAGTTTCATGTGTTTTTCAAATTGTATCTTGGGTAGTCTAAGTTTCTGGGCTAATATCCACTTATCAGTGAGTGTTTATCATGTGAGTTCTTTTGTGATTGGGTTACCTCACTCAGGATAATATCCTCCAGATCCATTCTTTTGCCTAAGAATTTCATACATTTATTGATTTTAATAGCTGATTAGTACACCATTGTGTAAATGTACCACATTTTCTGTATCCATTCCTCTGTTGAGGGACATCTGGGCTCTTTCAAGCTTCTGGCTAATATAAATAAGGCTGCTATTAACATAGTGCAGCATGTGTCCTTATTACCAGTTGGAACATCATCTAGGTTCTTGCCCAGGAGACATATTGCTGGATCCTCCTGTCCAATTTTCAGAGGAACAGCCAGACTGATTTCCAAAGTACTTGTACAAGTTTGCAATCCCACCAGCAATGGAGGAGTACTCCTCTTTCACCACATCCTCACCAGCATCTACTGTCACCTGAATTTTTGATCTTTGCCATTCTAATTGGTGTGAGGAGGAATCTTAGTGTTGTTTTGATTTGCATTTCCATGACGATAAAAAATGTTGAACATTTTTTCATGTGTTTTTCAACCATTTGTTATTCCTCAGTTGAGAATTCTTTCTTTAGCTCTGTACCCCATTTTTAATGGGGTTATTTGATTTTCTAGAGTCCAGCTTTTTTAGTTCATTGTATATGTTGGATATTAGTCCCCTATTGGATTTAGGATAGGTAAAGATCCTTTCCCAATCTGTGGGTAGCCTTTTTGTTTTATTGACAGTGTTTTCTTGCCTTACAGAAGCTTTGCAATTTTATGAGGTCCCTTTTGTTGATTCTTGATCTTACATCACAAGCCATTGCTGTTCTGTCCACGAATTTTTCCCCTGTGGACACATCTTCATGGCGTTTTCCTATTTTCCCCTCTATAAGTTTTAGTGTCACTGTTTTTATGTGAACTTCCTTGATCCACTTAGACTTGAGCTTTGTACAAGGAGATAAGAATGGATTAATTCACATGCTTCTGTATGATAACCACTAGTTAATCCAGCACCATGTGTTGAACATTGTGTCTGTTTTCCACTGCATGGTTTTAGCTCCTTCATCAAAGATCAAGTGATCATAGGTGTGTGGGTTCATTTCTGGGTCTTCAATTCTATTCCATTAATCTACCAGCCTGTCGCTGTACGAATAAAATGCAGTTTTTATGACAATTGATCTGTAGTACAGCTTGAGATAGAGGATGGTGATTCCACCAGAGGTTCTTTTATTGTTGGGAATAATTTTTGCTATCCTGTTATTTTTGTCCTGTTAGCAATATCTTGCAGGTGTATGCAATAGTGTCTGGGTTTGGTGGCACATTATGGGATGGATACCCAGGTAGGGCTGTCTCTGGGTGGTCCTTCCTTCTTTCTCAGCTCTAAACTTTGTAACTCCTTCCATGGGTATTTTGTTCCCCATTCTAAGGAGAAACAAAGTATCCACACTTTGGTCTTCCTTTTTTTTTAGTTTCCTATGTTTTCCAACTTGTATATTGGAAGGTCTAAGTTTCTGGGCTAATACTGGAGAATTTTATTGAGCATTTTTGCATCGGTGTTCATACAGGAAATTGGTCTGAAGTTCTGTTACGTTGTTGGATCTTTTTTAGGTTTATTTATCAGAGTAATTGTGGCTTCAAGAATGAATTGGGTAGAGTACCTTCTGTTTCTATTTTGTGGAATAGTTTGAGGAGAATTGAAATTAGGTATTCTTTGAAGGTCTGATAGAACTCTGTAATAAATCCATCTGGTGCTGGGCTTTTTTTTTTTTTTTTTTTTTTTTTTTTTTGGTTGGGAGACTATTAATGACTGCTTCTAATTCTTTAGGGGAAATTAGATTGTTTAGATCATTGATCTCATCTGGACTTAACTTTGGTACCTTGTATCTGTCTAGGGAATTGTCCATTTCATTCAGGTTTTCCAGTTTAGTTTAGCCTTTTATAGTAGGATCTGAAAATATTTTGGGTTTCCTCAGGTTCTGTTTTTTGTCTCCCTTTTCAATTCTGATTTTCTTGATTAGGATACTGTCCCTGTGTTGTCTAGTTAATCTGGTTAAGGGTTTATCTATCTTGTTTATTTTTTCAAAGAACCAGCTCCTGGTTTGGTTGATTTTTGTACAGTTCTTTTTGTTTCCACTTAGTTGATTTCAGCCGTAAGTTTGATTATTTCCTGCCTTCTACACCTCTTGAGTGGATTTGCTTCCTTTTGTTCTAGAGCTTTTAGGTGTGCTGTCAAGCTGCTAGTGTATGTTCCCTTTAGTTTCTTTTTGGTGTCATTCAGAGCTATGAGGAAAACTCTTAGGAATGCATTCATTGTGTCCCATAAGTTTGGGTATGTTGTGGTTTCATTTTCATTAAACTCTAAAAAGTCTTTTATCTCTTTATTTCTCCCTTGACAAAGATATCATTAAGTAGAGTGTTGTTCAGCTTACACATGATTGTTGGTTTTCTATTATTTATGCTGTTATTGAAGATCAGCCTTAGTCTGCAGTGATCTGATAGGATGCATGGGATTATTTCAATATTTTTTTATCTGCTGAGGCCTGTTTTGTGCCAATTATATGTTCAGTTTTGAAGAAGGTACCATGAGGTGCTGAGAAGAAGGTATATTCATTTTTCTTAGGAAAAAATGTTCTGTAGATATCTGGTAAATCCATTTGTTTCATAACTTCTGTTAGATTGGGTTACCTCACTCAGGATAATGCCCTCCAGGTCCAACCATTTGCCTAGGAATTTCATAAATTCATTCTTTTTAATAGCTGAGTAGTACTCCATTGTGTAAATGTACCATATTTTTGTATCCATTCCTCTGTTGAGGGGCATCTGGGTTTTTCCAGCTTCTGGCTATTATAAATAAGGCTGCTATGAACATAGTGGAGCATGTTTCTTTCTTACTAGTTGGAATATCTTCTGGATATATGCCCAGGAGAGGTATTTAAGGATCCTCCGGTAGTGCCATGTCCAATTTTCTGAGAAACCGCCAGACTGATTTTATTAGGTTCTTCTTAGCCATTCAAGATTTTTGTGCTGTGAATTATCTGTTTAGTTATATGCCCGATTTTTTGTTTGGTTACTTCATTTATTTGGTGGTTCACATCTTAAGTTCTTTATATATTTTGGATATTAGTTCTTTGTTGGCTGTTTGGTTAGTGAAGATTTTTTCCCAATATCCCGGTAGTATTCTTTCTGTTCAGAAAATTTTCCCCTGTGCTGATATGTGTATTCTAGGTATTATCTAGTTTCTCTTCTACTAGATTCAGTTTATCTGAATGTGGAGGTCCTTGATCCACTTGGACTTTAGCTCTGTATAAGGAGATGAAAATGGGTCAATTTTCATTCTTTTACATGCCAAATGCCAGCTAAGCCAGCACCATTTGTTGAAAATGCTGTCCTTTTTTCACTGGATAATTTTAGCACTTTTGTCAAAGATCAAGTGGCCATAGGTATGTGAGTTTATTTCTGGGTCTTCAATTCTATCCCATTGTTCTTCCTGCCTGTCTCTATACCAATATCATAGAGTTTTTAATCATTATTGCTCTGTAGTACAACTTGTGGTCAGAAATAGTGAGTCCTCCTTCTTTTGTGATTGAGAATAGGTTTCACTATCCTGGGTTTTGTTGTTTTGTTTTTGTCGTTCCAGATGAATTTGAAGATTGCTCTTCCCATGACTGAGAAGTATTATCTAGGAATTTTGAAGGGGATTGCATTGAATATGCAGATTGCCTTTGGTAAGATTGCTATTTTTACTATGTTGATCCTACCAATCCATGAGCTTAGGTGTTCTCACACTATGAACTAGTAGGATAAAAGATCTCTTGGGTTTCTGTGGACTTTCTGGAAATTACACGGGCTGTAACATTTTGTTTTTTGTAGTAAAGTTATATAATCACATTTCTTTCATCTTTGTTATATGACTTATTAATATGACACTGTTGGTAATTTTGTAGTATATTATCAGACATTCAAAATCATTATCAGTGCTTAATAAACCTGACTCTCAATACCAGAAACCACACATTTTTCTAAAAATGACAAATAATGCCATTTACTCTTTCAAAAGTTTGTTTCTTCATAATGTTTTAAATGTTGAACTATATTAATTAAAACTATAGTTACTCTCTAATTTAATAATATAAATTAAAAGTATAAAAATAATGAAAAATAATTTTTGAATATGTTTCTATAGAGTCTATAATTTATATGTAATTTCAAGTATAGCCCATACTTTATCATTATAAAGTATGGCCCTGTAATTTACGTAGTGTTATCGCATGTACTATAGATTATGCATTTCTTGTTAAACTGGATTGTCACAGCTTAAATAGTAAGAAATCCCAAGTATTATCTGGACGGTTTCTCATGATCAAATTCAGATTAGGAAGAAGATATGTCTAATTATTTGGATGACACTTTGACTCCTTTACCATGTGAAATTTTATTAGTGGATTGGGACAATAGAAATCAGATGAACAAAGATTTATTCATGTGAATCTTCTAAAAATAAAATCATGGTAATAATAATTCGACATAACAAATAGAAATAAAATGAAATCTACTACATAAAACAAAAACAATCTTTGTGTTTATAGGATAAAACATTGATCAAGCAAAAAGTACAACAAATACAGGAATGTATTTCCAAATGGAACAATAGTATTTCTGGTAGAAAAGTTTTAGTTACTGAAGTTACAACACAGATAAAATAGACAAATTGCTAGAAACCTATTGCATGGAGACTGAATACAGAACTAAACTAAGACCTTCTAAAAAGGAAAATTCTTAAACTTGGCTATGCTGTTCAAGTTAAACAATTATTTAAGGATTAATAGCAAACTCTTTAAACTGTTTCAAAATCATGAGACTAAGAAACAACACTAAACTGAGTGTATGAGGTCAACTTAAGTGATACCAAATTAAGAAAGGAAATTGACAGAGAACTGTGATAGAACAATATATGGAATTAATATTAATGCATAGAGCATCAACAACATAGTAGAAGAAAGAATTCAACAACAGAGCTGAAGCGAAAGCTCATTGGTTAAAAGTGTTTGATCCTCTTACTAATGATCCAAGTTGTCAGAGACTATCCCGAGAGAAAGTGAGCCCTTCACAATCTCCTAACAGGCCAAATGGCCTTGTACTAAGAGCTGGTTATCACCCCCCTTCCTCCCTATTCCTTTCTTGGACCTGAGGCTGTAAAAGGTGAATTATAGTCCCCTCTTCCCTATCTCTTCCTGAGTTCCCATGCCATCCAAGGACATGAGTTACGCCTGAGCCCAGCCTGACCCCCAAGGCTATAAGGGAGGATTGATGTTCCAGAGATAAGATCCAGAGTGCCCACTGCCTGGCGCCTGACTTCGGCCCCCATGTCAGCAGATGCCCACTTCTTTGTTCTTTGTATAATTCTCCCTCGACCCCTCCCATATTCCCCACGATGTATGCTTTAAAAAGAAGGCACCTCAGCCTAATAAATGAGACCTTGATAGGTTCAATCTGCTTGGTCGTCCTGCTCTCTTTCTTTTC
Source organism: Mus musculus (assembly GCF_000001635.26). Classification (NCBI taxonomy): domain Eukaryota; kingdom Metazoa; phylum Chordata; class Mammalia; order Rodentia; family Muridae; genus Mus; species Mus musculus. The sequence continues at coordinate 118,829,770 of NC_000086.7, forward strand.
CTCCCATTTCCTTCCAGGTTCGTGGTCCCCTCACACCCACGAATAACTGAATCCCACGGGACAGGATACCAAGTTCAGTTCAAAACACCCATATGTGGTTCACCACCATCCTTAATTCAACTTCTACAAAATTCAATAATCTTTTTTGATCTCTGCACATACTAACCATTAAACTTCTACACATATATATTCTTGGAGGCAAATTTTGACACATAAAATAAAATATCTAAAATGAAAAAAAAATTTAAATATCTAAAATGGGATCTAACAATGGGTTACAAATTTATAAGCTATTGTACATTTTTATGTATTCTTAGAATAATAGTTAAGTTCATATATACACAAAGGACGCTGGCCACTAGACCACAAGAAGTAAGGGAGCAGAGTCAATGAACAAGGTTTCAGACTTTCCACATGTAAGACAGAGATGACAGAACTATCTCTGGGAACAGCTTAACAGAGGCGGCTTTTTTTTTTTTTTTTTTTTTTTGTATTTGGCGTGAACAGCATGTATATAAAACTTTTGGAAGTGGTTATAAATGTTCAGGGAGTGGAAAGGTCATTGTCTGAAGGCTAAGGTACAGAGATACATCACCAGCAAGGAAGGAATTCCAGGAATCTCAGTTGCTTGCTGAACAGGTTTGTTATCAGGAGAAAAGGAGTTGATGAGTCATTTCCCTAAGGGCTACACGATATTCCTCAATGAGGGTTAATGAGGCCTGGGATTCCCAGGCAGAGAAGAAGAAGCATGTTTGAAAACGAGATTCTGCCATTTTTCACCAAGATCAAGGATTTTTCAGGTGACAGCAGATGCTGGCGAAGACATGGAGAAAGAGGAACACTCCTCCATTGTTGGTGGGATTGCAAGCTTGTACAACCACTCTGGAAATCAGTCTGGTGGTTCCTCAGAAAATTGGACATAGTACTACTGGAGAATCCCGCAAAACCTCTTCTGGGCATATATCCAGAAGATGTTCCAACTGCTAAGAAGGACACATGCTCCACGTATTCATAGCAGCCTTATTTATAATAGCCAGAAGCTGGAAAGAACCCAGATGCTCCTCAACAGAGGAATGGATACAAAAAATGTGGTACATTTACCCAATGGAGTACTACTCAGCTATTAAAAAGAATGAATTTATGAAATTCCTAGGCAAATGGATGGACCTGGAGGGCATCATCCTGAGTGAGGTAACACAATCACAAAAGAACTCAAATGATATGTTCTCACTGATAAGTGGATATTAGCCCAGAAACTTAGTATACCACAGATATAAGATACAATTTGCAAAACACATGAAACTGAAGAAGAACAAATACCAAAGTGTGAACACTTTGCCCCTTCTTAGAATTGGAAAAAATCAACCATGGAAGGAGTTACCAAGACAAAGTTTGGAGCTGAGACAAAAGGATGGACCATCTAGAGACTGCCATATCCAGAGATCCATCCCATAATTAGCCTCCAAATGATGACACCATTGCATATACTAGCAAGATTTTGCTGAAAGGACCCTGATATAGCAGTCTCTTGTGAGACTAAGCCGGGGCCTAGCAAACACATAAGTAGATGCTCACAGTCAGCTATTGGATGGAGCACAGGGCCCCCAATGGAGGAGCTAGAGAACGTATCCAAGGAGCTAATGAGATCTGCAACCCTGTAGGTGCAACAACATTATGAACTAACCAGTACCCCGGAGCTTTTGACTCTAGCTGCATATGTCTCAAAAGATGGCCTAGTTGGCCATCACTGGAAAGAGAGGCCCATTGGACTTGCAAACTTTATATGCCCCAGTACAGTGGAATGCCAGGGCCATAAAATGGGAATGGGTGGGTAGGGAAGTGGGGGGAGCATATGGGGGACTTTTGAGATAGCATTCTAAATGTAATTGAGGAAAATACGTAATAATAAAAAATATTTTAAGAAAAAAAGGATTTTCAGTAATGTCAGATTTTGATCTTCACAGCAAGTCTTCTGACATCATCCTACCACAAGGACACTTGCTCAACCATGTTCACCACAGCTTTATTTATAATAGACAGAAACTGAAACAAATCTAGATGGCCCCCTCAACAGAAAAACCAATAAAGAAAATATGCTCCACTACACATTTGAGTATTATTCGGGTGTTAAAAACAGTAACACCTTGAAAATTGCAGCCAAATGAATAGAACTAAAAAATAAAACAAACAAACAAACAAAACAAAACATACCAAGCACATTAATCTAGAACCAGAATGGTAAATATGAAATGTATTCACTTACAAGTTGTTATTAGTAGTTAAATAAATGATAAATTAGGCATAATTTACAGACCCAGAGATCTAAAAAGAAAGTTTCTAGAAGGGATAAATGGATTTCTCTGGCACATGGAAATAGAATAGATTTTAGGACAAGACTGGGGTTAGACATGTATGGCAGCTGAGGGGATCAGTTGGGAGGGTTGATGTAGTAGAGGGAGAGGGTAGAAAGAAAGATGGCTAGAATGAGGATCATATTGGGAGGGGTCTGAAAACCTATTGAAGTGGAAACTTCCTGAAATATATGAAGGGATCCTAATGAGACTACTAGTGATGGAGAATATGGTACCTTAACTGAACAACTCTTGTTACCAAATAAGGCTTCCAGTAGTGAGACTAGGTTGCAGTCAATTGAGTTGCTAGTCAAGGGGATCCCAGGCTGTGGCCAAGGCAAAGACTTGCTTTCCTCAAACTTACAGTGGGCACTCTTCACTGAGGACAACAACCATATAACTGATTAAATTTGGAGAATGTAAGTTTGTGCCTTCACTCTATACTCTTGTGCCTCTGATGCAGGAAGGTTTATAAGCTATCAAAAAAGAAACACGGATACCAACCCAGCTACAAAAACATTGGACTAAATGCAATCTGTCCTACCTGTAAAATATGATAGGGCAATGGTGGCACAGAACTTGTAAAACTATTCAACCATTATCTGATTTGACATAACACCCACTCCAGGAGAAGGAACTTATACCTGACACTGATTGAACAACCAAAAACCAGACTCTAGATAGCTCAGTGACCTAGGAAAAACCAAATGAAACTGGATGAAAATAGGAAAGTGTCAATAAAATGACTTCCAATGATATTCTGCTATACTTATAAATCATGTAGTTGCAGGAAATGAAACTCAGGACCTCTGGAAGACCAACCGATACTCTTGAACTCTTAGCCATATTTCTAGCCCTGAGGCTGCTTTTATTTTTCTAATGAGACACAGACAGGGAATAGATTTGAAGGTGAGTGGAGGTGGGGAGGAACTGGCAGGAGAAGGGGGAATGGTAGTTTTAACCATTGCATACTCTATGAGAAAGTAATCTATTTTGAATTTTTAAAATGAAAAAAAAGTCATCAATATACAACTCATTAAGAAAAAATGGAAGTAGCTCTGTGGTAAAACATTTGTCTCACGAGAAGGCATGAATTCAATCCTTAGCACTAGAAGAGAAAAATAAAAATAAAATATGCAAAACATTAAATTAACATATTATTGTAAAATTGAAAGTGTTTATGGATAAAAAATTAATAGAATTTAGAAACCAAAATTATTAAAACAATTAATAAAGTAGTGGCAATCTTTATATTAAATACCATATTTGAGATAATGCATTTATTTTAAATTAGAAACTAGAAAATAAGGCTGTTCAATCTGAGTTAAAGATGCCAATAACTGGTGAAAGCCTTTCATTTACTACAAAGATTCAAAGAGAGAGAGGGAGTGGAGGAAAAAGAAAGAATATCAATCTTGTTTGTTTATAAAGGTATTAATCCCCAAAGTGATCAACTTCAATAATGGCATTAGTACATTCATGATCCATACACCCTATATTAATATCACCTTCAGATTCTGCCACATTCAATATAAATTTCCAACAAACTAGCCTAAGATATTTGGTAGGGCCATGGAAATCAGAGAAGATAATTGGTGGTTTTGGTGGTGTTTGTGGTGTGTGTGTGTGTGTGTGTGTGTGTGTGTGTGTGTGTGTGTTAGTATTTATTTGGTTGCTTCTTTGTTTCCCATAAGCTCATTATTGCTAAGAAAATGTATGCCAATAAGCTATATCTTCATCTCACTAAAACTTCCTCATGCTACTTTGTTTCAATATTGATGAAAGTTCTGGCAGGATCAATTAAAAACAAGAAGAGACATACATGTTCAAATACGAAAAAAAATGGAGTAAAATTATTTGTTTATAGAATGAATATTTATGCATAAGTAAGGAATTGATAAATGGGACATCATGAAATTAGAAAGCTTCTGTAAGGCAAAGGGTATAATCAATAAGACAAATCGGCAACCTACAGATTGGGAAAAATGTTCACTAACCCTACATGCGATAGAAGGCTAATATCCAAAATATATAAAGAACTCAAGAAGCTAAACACCAACAAACCAAACAACCCAATCAAAAAATGCTGTATAAAACTAAACTGAGAATTCACAACAGAGGAATCTCAAATGGCTGAGAAGCACCTTAAGAAATGTTCAAAATCCTTAATGATCAGAGAAATGCAAATCAAAACGACCCTGAGATTCCATGTTACACCAATCTAATGGTTAAGAACCAAACCTCAGGTGACAACACATGTTGTCGAGGATGTGGAGAAAAAGGAATACACCTCCACTGCTGGTGGGATTGCAAACTGGTACAACCATTCTGAAAATAAATCTGGACTGAATCCCTGAGGGCCAGCAGAAAAAAATGGAAACATGCAACCTCTGGAGATAGGAGGTTGGGGGACCCTTCAGAATGCACCAGACACTTGGGAGGCGAGGGTCTCTCTGAAGTGAAAGAGAAAGACATTAGATGATATGCCCAACAGTATGGAGAGGGAACTTATAAAGCCCACCTCCATCAAGAAGACAGGGCATTGTATGCTCACGGTCAGCTATTGGATGGGTCACATGGCCCCTAATGGAGGAGCTAGAGAAATTACCCAAGGAGCTATAGGGAACTGCAACCCTATAGGTGGAACAACAATATGAACTAACCAGTACCCGGGAGCTCTTGTCTTTAGCTGTATATGTATCAAAAGATGGCCTAATAGGCCATCACTGCAAAGAGAGGCCCATTGGACTTGCAAACTTTATATGCCCCAGTACAGGGGAACGCCAGGGCCAAAAAGGGGGAGTGGATGGGTAGGGGATTGGGAGAGTGGGTATGGGGGACCTTTGGGATAGCATTGAAAATGTAAATGAGGAAAATACCTAATTAAAAAAAAAGAAATGAAATTTTTGTTGAACTGAAAAAAAAAAAAAAAAAAAAAGAAGACAGGGCATTAAGTGAGGGAAGGGGTTGCCATCCCACAGCCAAAACTCTGACCCATAATTATTCCTGTCTGAAAGAAAGGCAGGGATGGAAATGGAGAGTAGCCTGAGGAAACGAAGTTCCTGCGACAGACCCAAAGTGGGATGCAGCTCAAGGGGAGGTCCCAAGGCCTGACACTATTTCTGAGGCTGTGGAATGCTCACAAAAAGGGACTTATCATGACTATACTCTGGAAGACCAACAAGCAGTTTAAAGAGTCAGATGCAGATATTTGCACCCAAGCAATGGACAGAAGCTGCTGACCCCTGTGATTGAGTTGGGGAAAGGCTGGAAGAAGCAGAGGAGGGGGGCAATATTGTAGGAGGACCAGCAGTATCAATTTACCTGAATCATCAAGGTCTCTCAAACACTGGACCACCAACCCGGCAGCATACACCAGTTGATATGAGACCCCCAACACACATACAGTAGAGGACTGCTGGGTCTATATCCATTCAGAGAAGATGGACCTAAGCCTCAACAGACTGGAGGTCCCAGGGTATTTTTAGGTCTGGTTAGGTGGGTAGTGGGTGGTGGTCACCCTCATGAAGACAGGGGGTGGGGAGGAGGTATGGGATGTGAAACAGTGGGAGGGTTGAGGGGGCAGGGAATAAAATCTGGAGTGTAAATAAAATAAATAAATAAAAGTCAGGGGGAAAAAAAGAGCATCAGAGTTTCAAGATCAGCTGCAGTGGCATTGCCAGTGGGGAAAATTGTTTCAAAACTAATGAAATAAGAGAAATAAAATGTTTTTCTGATTAAAAAAAAAGAAGAAAACAACGTTTCATATGTTTGTGTCTGTGTATGTGCAGGCATAGAAGCCAATGGAAATAAATATATTAAACACAGTTTCAAGGTATGATGTAATTACTCTAAGTGGGAGTTACCATCCAGTTTCATAATAGACTTTATAATGGCTGTAAACTAAAATCCTCAGGAATCCCTAGGGTCACAGCCCAGAAGCTCCTGGGGGTGGGGGTGGGTATATTTTTATCAAGCCAACCACAGTAGAGGTACTTTCTTAAGGATATCCGGGTCCTTTGTAGACTCAGAGAATCATCAGGGACCACACCTAATGAGTATCATTACAGATACATTACAGTTCGCTCTGGTACTAAGTATACATAGACCCTGAAACCAGGCCATTTGTCTGATGTAACCTCTGTTACCCAAGGGTCTTAACAGCATCTTGAAGAGGAGGTGACATCAATCCTAGTGAAGTATCTTTAAAAGTTTAAGGATGGGACCTGGATTTCTTTAAAAGATTTATATGTATCCTCTTTAAGGGCTTCTACCTGTTTACTTGTGTTCTCCTATATTTCTTTAAGGGAGTTATTTATGTCATTCTTAAAGTCCCCTTCAGCATCAATAAGAGGAGAGTTCCTTGGTCATTCTTAATTTCTCTATCATCGAACCTCCTCCGGACCAAGGAACTCTCCTCTCATTGATGCTGAAGGAGACAATATTTAAAATGCAAATAAATAAAATAACTAATTAAAAATCATCATAAGAGGCATATATCAGACTCGAGCCCCAAGTTTCCTTGCCAGCGGAGTTGCCTGACACCCGCAAGGGCCCACACAGGATTCCCCACGGGATCCTATGACCTCTAGTGAGTGGAACACAACTTCTGCCAGGAGTCCGGTTCGAACACCAGATATCTGGGTACCTTCCCTGCAAGAAGAGAGCTTTCCTGCAGAGAATACTCTACCCACTGAAACCAAGGAGAGGGCTACCCTCCCAGTTCTGCTTATAGAGGCTAACAGAATCACCTGAAGTACAAGCTCTTAACAGAGACAACTATAACAGCTAGCTTCAGAGATTACCAGATGGCGAAAGGCAAACGTAAGAATCCTACTAACAGAAATCAAGACTACTCACCATCATCAGAACGCAGCACTCCCAACCCACCTAGTCCTGGGAACCCCAAGACAACCGAAAATCTAGACCCAGATTTAAAAACATTTTTCATGATGATGATAGAGGACATCAAGAAGGACTTTCATAAGTCACTTAAAGAATTACAGGAGAGCACTGCTAAAGAGTTACAGGCCCTTAAAGAAAAGCAGGAAAACACAGCCAAACAGGTAGAAGTCCTTAAAGAAAAACAGGAAAACACATCCAAACAGGTAATGGAAATGAACAAAACCATACTAGAACCAAAAAGGGAAGTAGACACAGTAAAGAAAACCCAAAGCAAGGCAACACTGGAGATAGAAACCCTAGGAAAGAGATCTGGAACCATAGATGCAAGCATCAGCAACAGAATACAAGAAATGGAAGAGAGAATCTCAGGTGCAGAAGACTCCATAGAGAACATCGACACAACAGTCAAAGAAAATACAAAATGCAAAAGGATCCTAACTCAAAACATCCAGGAAATCCAGGACAAAATGAGAAGACCAAACCTACGGATAATAGAAATTGATGAGAATGAAGATTTTCAACTTAAAGGGCCAGCTAATATCTTCAACAAAATAATTGAAGAAAACTTCCCAAACATAAAGAAAGAGATGCCCATGATCATACAAGAAGCCTACAGAACTCCAAATAGACTGGACCAGAAAAGAAATTCCTCCCGACACTTAATAATCAAAACAACAAATGCACTAAATAAAGATAGAATATTAAAAGCAGTAAGGGAGAAAGGTCAAGTAACATATAAAGGAAGGCCTATCAGAATTACACCAGACTTTTCACCAGAGACTATGAAAGCCAGAAGAGCCTGGACAGATGTTATACAGACACTAAGAAAACACAAATGCCAGCCCAGGCTACTCTACCCGGCCAAACTCTCAATTACCATAGATGGAGAAACCAAAGTATTCCACGACAAAACCAAATTCACACAATATCTTTCCACGAATCCAGCCCTTCAAAGGATAATAACAGAAAAGAAGGAATACAAGGACGGAAATCACGCCCTAGAACAAACAAGAAAGTAATCCCTCAACAAACCAAAAAGAAGACAGCCACAAGAACAGAATGCCAACTCTAACAACAAAAATAAAAGGAAGCAACAATTACTTTTCCTTAATATCTCTTAATATCAATGGACTCAATTCCCCAATAAAAAGACATAGACTAACAGACTGGCTACACAAACAGGACCCAACATTCTGCTGCTTACAGGAAACCCATCTCAGGGAAAAAGACAGACACTACCTCAGAGTGAAAGGCTGGAAAACAATTTTCCAAGCAAATGGTCTGAAGAAACAAGCTGGAGTAGCCATTTTAATATCGGATAAAATCGACTTCCAACCCAAAGTTATCAAAAAAGACAAGGAGGGACACTTCATACTCATCAAAGGTAAAATCCTCCAAGAGGAACTCTCAATTATGAATATCTACGCTCCAAATGCAAGGGCAGCCACATTCATTAAAGACATTTTGTAATGCTCAAAGTGCACATTGCACCTCACACAATAATAGTGGGAGACTTCAACACACCACTTTCATCAAGGGACAGATCATGGAAACAGAAACTAAACAGGGACACAGTGAAACTAACAGAAGTTATGAAACAAATGGACCTGACAGATATCTACAGAACATTTTATCCTAAAACAAAAGGATATACCTTCTTCTCAGCACCTCACGGGACCTTCTCCAAAACTGACCATATAATTGGTCACAAAACAGGCCTAAACAGATACAAAAATATTGAAATTGTCCCATGTATCCTATCAGACCACCATGGCCTAAGACTGATCTTCAATAACAACATAAATAATGGAAAGCCAACATTCACATGGAAACTGAACAACACTCTTCTCAATGATACCTTGGTCAAGGAAGGAATAAAGAAAGAAATTAAAGACTTTTTAGAGTTTAATGAAAATGAAGCCACAACGTACCCAAACCTTTGGGACACAATGAAAGTATTTCTAAGAGGGAAACTCATAGGTCTGAGTCCCTCCAAGAAGAAACGGGAGAGAGCACATACTAGCAGCTTGACAACACATCTAAAAGCTCTAGAAAAAAAGGAAGCAAATTCACCCAAGAGGAGTAGAGGGCAGGAAATAATCAAACTCAGGGGTGAAATCAACCAAGTGGAAACAAGAGGAACTATTCAAAGAATTAACCAAACGAGGAGTTGGTTCTTTGAGAAAATCAACAAGATAGATAAACGCTTAGCTAGACTAACTAAAGGGCACAGGGACAAAATCCTAATTAACAAAATCAGAAATGAAAAGGGAGACATAACAACAGATCCTGAAGAAATCCAAAACACCATCAGATCTTTCTACAAAAGGTTATACTCAACAAAACTGGAAAACCTGGATGAAATGGACAAATTTCTGGACAGATACCAGGTACCAAAGTTGAGTAAGGATCAAGTTGACCATCTAAACAGTCCCATATCCCCTAAAGAAATAGAAGCAGTTATTAATAGTCTCCCAGGCAAAAAAAGCCCAGGACCAGACGGGTTTAGTGCAGAGTTCTATCAGATCTTCAAAGAAGATCTAATTCCAGTTCTGCACAAACTATTTCACAAAATAGAAGTAGAAGGTACTCTACCCAACTCATTTTATGAAGCCACTATTACTCTGATACCTAAACCTCAGAAAGACTCAACAAAGATAGAGAACTTCAGACCAATTTCTCTTATGAATATCGATGCAAAAATCCTCAATAAAATTATTGCTAACGGAATCCAAGAACATATTAAAGCAATCATCCATCCTGACCAAGTAGGTTTTATTCCAGGAATGCAGGGATGGTTTAATATACGAAAATCCATCAATGTAATCCATTATATAAACAAACTCAAAGACAAAAACCACATGATCATCTCGTTAGATGCAGAAAAAGCATTTGACAAGATTCAACACCCATTCATGATAAAAGTTTTGGAAAGATCAGGAATTCAAGGCCCATACCTAAACATGATAAAAGCAATCCACAGCAAACCAGTAGCCAACATCAAAGTAAATGGAGAGAAGCTGGAAGCAATCCCACTAAAATCAGGGACTAGACAAGGCTGCCCACTTTCTCCCTACCTTTTCAACATAGTACTTGAAGTATTAGCCAGAGCAATTCGACAACAAAAGGAGATCAAGGGGATACAAATTGGAAAAGAGGAAGTCAAAATATCACTTTTTGCAGATGATATGATAGTATATATAAGTGACTCTAAAAATTCTACCAGAGAACTCCTAAACCTGATAAGCAGCTTCGGTGAAGTAGCTGGATATAAAATAAACTCAAACAAGTCAATGGCCTTTCTCTATACAAAGAATAGACAGGCTGAGAAAGAAATTAGGGAAACAACACCCTTCTCAATAGTCACAAATAGTATAAAATATCTTGGCGTAACTCTAACTAAAGAGGTGAAAGATCTGTATGATAAAAACTTCAAATCTCTGAAGAAAGAAATTAAAGAAGATCTCAGAAGATGGAAAGATCTCCCATGCTCATGGATTGGCAGGATCAACATTGTAAAAATGGCTATCTTGCCAAAAGCAATCTACAGATTCAATGCTATAACCATCAAAATTCCAACTCAATTCTTCAACGAATTAGAAGGAGCAATTTGCAAATTCATCTGGAATACCAAAAAACCTAGGATAGCAAAAAGTCTTCTCAAGGATAAAAGAACCTCTGGTGGAATCACCATGCCTGACCTAAAGCTTTACTACAGAGCAATTGTGATAAAAACTGCATGGTACTGGTATAGAAACAGACAAGTAGACCAATGGAATAGAATTGAAGACCCAGAAATGAACCCACACACCTATGGTCACTTGATCTTCGACAAGGGAGCTAAAACCATCCAGTGGAAGAAAGACAGCATTTTCAACAATTGGTGCTGGCACAACTGGTTGTTATCATGTAGAAGAATGCGAATCGATCCATACTTATCTCCTTGTACTAAGGTCAAATCTAAGTGGATCAAGGAACTTCACATAAAACCAGAGACACTGAAACTTATAGAGGAGAAAGTCGGGAAAAGCCTTGAAGATATGGGCACAGGGGAAAAATTCCTGAACAGAACAGCAATGGCATGTGCTGTAAGATTGAGAATTGACAAATGGGACCTAATGAAACTCCAAAGTTTCTGCAAGTCAAAAGACACTTTCAATAAGACAAAAAGACCACCAACAGATTGGGAAAGGATCTTTACCTATCCTAAATCAGATACGGGACTAATATCCAACATATATAAAGAACACAAGAAGGTGGACTTCAGAAAATCGAACAACCCCATTAAAAAATGGGGCTCAGAACTGAACAAAGAATTCTCACCTGAGGAATAACGAATGGCAGAGAAGCACCTGAAAAAATGTTCAACATCCTTAAACATCAGGGAAATGCAAATCAAAACAACCCTGAGATTCCACATCACACCAGTCAGAATGGCTAAGATCAAAAATTCAGGTGACAGCAGATGCTGGCATGGATGTGGAGAAAGAGGAACACTCCTCCATTGTTGGTGGGATTGAAGGCTTGTACAACCACTCTGGAAATCAGTCTGGCGGTTCCTCAGAAAATTGGACATAGTACTACCGGAGGATCCAGCAATACCTCTCCTGGGCGTATATCCAGAAGATGCCCCAACTGGTAAGAAGGACACATGCTCCACTATGTTCATAGCAGCCTTATTTATAATAGCCAGAAGCTGGAAAGAACCCAGATGCCCCTCAACAGAGGAATGGATACAGAAAATGTGGTACATCTACTCAATGGAGTACTACTCAGCTATTAAAAAGAATGAATTTATGAAATTCCTAGCCAAATGGATGGACCTGGAGGGCATCATCCTGAGTGAGGTAACACATTCACAAAGGAACTCACACAATATGTACTCACTGATAAGTGGATATTAGCCCCAAACCTAGGATTCTCAAGATATAAGGTACAATTTGCTAAACACATGAAACTCAAGAAGAATGAAGACTGAAGTGTGGACACTATGCCCCTCCTTAGAATTGGGAACAAAACACCCATGGAAGGAGTTACAGAGACAAAGTTTGGAGCTGAGATGAAAGGATGGAACATGTAGAGACTGCCATATCCAGGGATCCACCCCATAATCAGCATCCAAACGCTGACACCATTGCATACCCTAGCAAGATTTTATCGAAAGGACCCAGATGTAGCTGTCTCTTGTGAGACTATGCCGGGGCCTAGCAAACACAGAAGTGGATGCTCACAGTCTGCTAATGGATGGATCACAGGGCTCCCAATGGAGGAGCTAGAGAAAGAACCCAAGGAGCTAAAGGGATCTGCAACCCTATAGGTGGAACAACATTATGAAGTAACCAGTACCCCGGAGCTCTTGTCTCTAGCTGCATATGTATCAAAAGATGGACTAGTCGGCCATCACTGGAAAGAGAGGCCCATTGAACACGCAAACTTTGTATGCCCCAGTACAGGGGAACGCCAGGGCCAAAAAGGGTGAGTGGGTGGGTAGGGGAGTGGGGGTGGGTGGGTATGGGGGACTTTTGGTTTAGCATTGGAAATGTAAATGAGCTAAATACCTAATAAAAAATGGAAAAACAAAATAAAATAAAAAAAAAAGAGGCATATATCAGAACCATGTTTTCCCAGTAGGATTAAATAAGGAAATGTTTTAAAGCAATAATAATAATAATAATAATAATAATAATAATAATAATAATACAATGACTGTTTCTTCCCTGCCCCAAATTTCCCTATCATCTTCATGAGATGAGATTTTAGATCTGAACACTGCTTTTCAGGTGTGTTTCGGTATACAGTACTTGCTATGGTCGAAGAACAGGTTTCTGATGTTGCATTTGTTGCTGTTGCTTATGTTCTTGTGCTTGCTTCTTCTTCTTCTTCTTCTTCTTCTTCTTCTTCTTCTTCTTCTTCTTCTTCTTCTTCTTCTTCTTCTTCTTCTTCTTCTTCTTCTTTTTTTTTGACAGGGTTTTGTTGTGTAGTCCTGGCTGTCCTGGAACTCACTCTGTACACCAGGCTGACCTCAAACTCAGAAATCCACCTGCCTCTGTCTCCCAAGTGCTGGGATTAAAGGCATTCGACACCACTGTCCGGCTCATGCTTGCTTCTTACCATCTGTTTATCTGTGGTGTTACCTGGTCTTGCTGCCTCTGAATGGACCCTGTCACTCCTGTGATCCTGGTTATGTTGGGCCTTTTTGGGCCAGACTGTGTCTGGGTGTGATAAGGGATCTGGAAATCCTGTTCTGTGAACCTGGTTGTATCAGAGCTCCTTGAGGTCAAGCTGTCTCTGTGTGTGTGTTGGATTGAAGTGGGAGCAGGAGAACTAGATCAGGGCACATGTGCAAACAGGGAGGAACATGTATCTTTAGCTCCATCCCCTGGGACCCTGGGGGTCCCAGTTAGACCAAGTATTGGGACAGAATTTGAAGCCTCATCCATGATTCTATGTGTGTCATAGTTCCTGGAGATCAAGCTGTCTCTGGGTGTGGACAGGTTGGAGGATGCTAGAGCACAGGATCTGCTCCTGGGCTCAGGTGCAATTAGGAAGGTTGGACCAACTTTTCAAACAATGGCTGTTTCCCCATGGAAAATCCACACTAGTCCAACATTTTTTAGGCTATGAGGTTGGATGTTTCAGCTGGTTTTCAGTATATAGAGGATTCCAGAAGTAGACTCTGATACTAGCTAAGGAATGCATTTTGAAGTGAGACTGAGGACAAGCAGGCAAAGATCAAGTGTTTGCTTCTTGTAAGTCTTTTATATAGTATGCCAGCAAAATGTGGGCCCAGATCTAAAGTAGAATTCCTCACCTCAAAAATTCAGATTTAAAGTGCATTTTCCACTTAATCAGGAAGCATCACTCATATGTGTTCCCAGGTGGTTTGGTTTTACTTATTTTCAGAGGTAGTCAAGGTGATAACGAAGAATAGCCATCACATATATTCCAGTTACAAGAATGATGGTAATCTTTAAAAATGTAGTGAAGTTATACAGTGATGAGGATAGGGATAAATAAGAATCATTGTACAATCCCCACAGGAATGTAAATATTAAACAATATGGCAAATCGTTACATGATTACAAATATATTTCATTTTACCTAGCAGTTTCCCTCAGATATGTATCTAAAGAAAATTGATGCTGAAGCTCAAAGACACATGTGTATGTTCATCCTCATAGTGCTGTTGTTGTTATTATTGTTGTTTGTTTTTGTTTTATTCCACAACAGTTATGACATGGAAGAAATCCAAATACATCCTGGGAGATAAGTGGAGGTAAAAATGTAGTATACATATAAAATAGGGGAGAAAAAACGAATTAAAAAAAGAAAAAAGTAGGTATTGTAATACATGAATTTAAATGGAAGATTGAATCAATCATAATATTGAAATTATTGTTAAATATAACTCACATACACTTCTCAGAACAATCAAATATTCACAAGAAGAAAATGTAACATATTGCCTTCCAGGGACTGAAGAGAATGGGAATATGGAGAGCTGTGTTTAATGGATCCAAAAGTTCACTTTTACATGAAAACAGTGGACAAAAGTATTTGGATGGTGGTGATGTTTCATTAGCCATGTTGTTTATTGCCATTAAAGCATATCTTTAAAAACTCGGACATTAAATTTCACGCCACAAATATCATTTACATAATAACTTTAAAAATTAATAAATACTCTGAGATTTAAAATCAACAATTAATACTACTACTAAGTGAATTTGAATGGAATAAGTAGTTTGAGACAGAATGATCTAAATGCATATGAAAACATCACATTCTGAGGTAGAATTTTACCCAAAGGAACCATCTGCTCTTAGACTTTCAAAATTGTGTAATTGTTAGTTTCTAAGTAATTGTCATTCTCACATGGATTCAAAGCAGGCCTTCCAAACATCACAGCTTACAACTGAACCAATTAGCATGACAGAAGGTATATATTAGGTCGGATTTTCACAACTGAGAAAAGCTATTGAAATAACAAGATCCAGATGCTAGCACAACCTGAAGTTCATTTTCTTCAGAAACCCTCAAATTGTATCTGATATGTAGTATTTTACCCAAATGATGATTTAATGCATAAATGGTTACATCCTTACTGTATTTGAAAAAGGCTAGGACACACCTGTGAGGGAAATCTGCTTGCCAGTGGCATTAAAATGACAGCTGTGTGAAGATATGGGAAATAAATTGGTTTTAAATTTCACATACCAGACTCATGCAGACAACTTTATCTTAAAGAGCATTGAGTAGAAATATTAAGTGAGACTTACATTTAAACTAGTAATTTGGGTAATATTTTAGGTAGTATAGGGAGAAAAACTTTACAGTACAGAGGACACTAAAATAGCCCATAGATACCTAAGCTTATTTTGGTCATTAATGCCCATTTGCAATTCATATTTTGGCAAGTATTTAATGATGACATGTGAGGTTCCTAAATGGATGAGTTCAATTTAAATCATTTTGAAATATCTTAGTTTAAACATTAAAATATATATATATATATATTCATTACCAAAAAGAAAGAAAAGTGTGCAGTTATACACCACTATAAATAAAATTAGACAGAAAGAAGTTTCTGCTTTGATAGTAATACTTGGGCACAGGAACATGAGCAACTTCAAGCCCATATGATCAAGTGGACTACACTCATTTCAATCATTCATGCTAGTCATTCATTCTAAAGCCAAGATTTGTGTGTGTGTAGTCAGGGATGGGGGTGGGGATTATCTGAGATACTGAGTGGATGGGATGAATAATGTGAGTTAACCAAACAATTCAGAATCAAAAAGTACTTACTAAAATTCCATTACTGTCGGATGTAAAAGAATGTTAGGAACAATCTGTGAATCACTTCTATTCTTGTCCTAGAGTAACTCATCTCTGAATATATTGACATGTCCCAAGAATACTTGCTGAGAAAGAACCTGCTGCACATTAAATTTACTAAATTATTCCTAGTCAATGGGATTATCTGATTCAGTCAGGGCCTGTCCTAAGAAATATTGATGTAAATAAATCATCCATTCATTATAATTCCAAGACAACCTATTTAGCATTCTTAAGCCTTATCATTGTTGTTGTTGTTGTTGCTGCTGCTGCTACTTACAGGTTCTTCTAATGCAATCTGCAGATGACAAATTGTGGATTATACGGGAATATATGTGTTCTTCAAGTAATTTTCATGACCATGAACAAATATATTTTTATTTCACAGGTTATCTGAGCCTTTTTTTGAATGAAATGGCTTTCTTTCCATTATCATAGTTCAGTGAGTGCTTTAAAATGTTTAGAAGGGCTTAGAAGAGTATGTTTAATAGTGTACTGTTTGTAGCTATTATGTGACGTTCTGAAAGTCATTTATTTTCTTGCAGGGTTGAATACTGATACTTCCACTCAGAATTTAATTCTCAACGTAGTTGAGTGAATTTTACTCATTCAACATTACTTAGTGTTCATGTGATTTAGGCCTACAATTTTTTTCATTGTAAAGCATAAAACATAGAAGATGGTTATTCTCACAGATTTCAATTTATTGAAGAATATATAAAGTCAATCCTTTTAATTTGAGAATACTGAATGCTAGATGTTATAACATCCTAAAGAAAGAATATAAAGGAAAGACATATTCTTCTATGTAATATGGGGAAGTAAGACAAAAATGTAAAACATTATTGAGTTACTAATTTCATGGATAAGAAATGTTTGAAGACAAGACCTTCGTTTCAAAGTAACCAGGCAAAGCATATATATATATATATGTATATGTATATGTATATGTATATGTATATGTATATGTATATGTATATGTATATGTATATGTATATGTATATGTATATGTATATGAATATATATACATACATATATATTTGAATAAAGGGATCAATATAATCAAGAACCGAAAGTTAGACAATATTTAGAGGTGAAAGAAGCTTTCTTCACAAATACAAATTCTAAACTTCATCCTTGTGAAGGGACTGAAATTCTTTAAATACACAAAAAGACTCATCAGGTTTTAAATTTTCAGTCTCACTTCAGAAGACAGAAATTATGCCTAGTAATGTTAATTGGGCCAATAACATATGACTAGATAAGATATAGGCCTTAGAGAAGAACTTACTACCTTTATCATCTAAATGGGCTCCTTAATAAAGTGTATATTATTTATTCAACTTTATACTGGAAGATTAGTGTATCTCCCAACTTCTATCAGAGAAAGTCTATTTTACAGTACATGATTAATACAAGGACCCACAACTGATCAAAGTGCAAGCAATAAGACACTGTGAACTTCTCAGCCTTAAATGAGATATCTTGAACACATCTGTTCCTACCAAGCCCAATGATCATCCTGATAGAGAAGCCAGAAAGACTAAAAACCAGCCAGAGTTGAGCCTTAGCTTGTTTTCAGTTGCTGTGATAAAATACTGAGGAAAAACAACTGGGGATAAAAAAGTTTATTGAGTTACAAATCTTCATCAATGTCAATCAGACTTTGATGAAGTCAAGGGCAAAGCTCAAAGAAAAGTAGAGGGAAAAACTGCCTACGGCTTTGCTTATCTTCCTATTATACACAACCCTGAACCAGTTGCTCATAGCTCAATGAAAGGTATCTCTGACTGATGGACAGAGCAGACATATGGTAGAATGTTCTCAGATGTGTTTCCCTTTTTCCAGGTGTATCTAGTTCATGTAAGGTAACAAAAACCTAACTAGTCCAAGAACTGCTATTAAACTGTATTTGTCTAGTCATGATAGGGATATTGTACACTTAAACTCACAAAAGCTACAAATGCATGCACAAATCCTATACAAGTGCACAAGATCAAGCAAGCCAACATTATAGCATGAGAGGGTCTCACCTATCTATAACTGAAAAAATAAACTACTAGAAATATATGGCTCTTGGGAGAGAGAGTACATTTTCTTTTTTCTTCAAGAATTCTTATGTTATGTCGAGTGCCTATGCCCCATGAAAAGACCCTACACCCCAGAACATGCTTACAAAACTAATTAGAAACATTATGCCTAAAGAAAAAAGTGCATGAACCTGTGAGGGAAAATGACAATCAAAGAGGTAAAGGGAAGGCACTGAGAATGGATATGATTAAAATATATTATATTCATATGTGAAATTCTCAAAAAATAAAAAGTGTCTATAGTAGTAGTTAGAATGACATGATGGTAAAAGTAAAATCAGAAAAAAAAAAGGAATTTCAAAAGATGAGCTGAGACATTAGGAAGGCATATATACATATATATATATATATATATATATATATATATATATATATATATTTTAAAAATGGAGCACAGAGCTAAACAAAGAGTTCCCAACTGAGGAATACCAAATGGCTGAGAAGGACTTGAAAAAATGTTCAACATCCTTAATCATCAGGGAAATGCAAATATGTATATATATATATGTGTGTATGTATGTAATAGGGTACAATAACTGAATATGGTTAAGAGTGATATTGATATACATAATTTCAACACACTCTATTATATATTTATATAGTATATTTATATATACATATTTAAATAAAATATATATTATTTAGATACTATGTTAACACAACAGAAATGATAATAATGAATTTAGTAATATAGAAAGTGGCTTCAAATTACTTAAGTGGACTTCTGATTAAATTGGCCATGTAAAGGTTATCATCATCAACACATTTAACAAGGACAAACTACAGTGAAGAAATATATTTGTTTTCTGATATGTTAATGTTAAAATGCATTTGAAAAATATAGCAGATACTTTCTAATGCACTTGGGAATACAGATAAGAACTCAATTATTTAGACAGAAAAGGAGGTTATTGTGATCACAAGATCATAATTAAAATCATGGCTAAGTATTAGAAACCCATAGAAAGAGGGAAAATAATTAAGATAACATGCTAATCTTAATGTGGAATGCATTTAAAATAAATCTACAAAAATAAGGAAAATATTGTGGATACCAATGTCCCTGAAAAACAGATAAGATAGTTTCTATGTCATAGGAAATCTAAACCAACAACATATAAAGAACTAAAGAAGATGGACTCCAGAAAATCAAATAACCCCATTTTAAAAATGGAGCACAGAGCTAAACAAAGAGTTCTCAACTGAGGAATACCAAATGGCTGAGAAGGACTTGAAAAAATGTTCAACATCCTTAATCATCAGGGAAATGCAAATCAAAACAACCCTGAGATTCAACCTCACACCAGTAAGAACAGCTAAGATCAAAAATTCATGTGACAGTAGATGCTGGCATAGATGTAGATAAAGAGGAACACTCCTCCATTGTTGGTGGGATTGCAAGCTTGTACAAGCACTCTGGAAATCAGTCTGGTGGTTCCTCAGAAAATTGGACAAAGTACTACAGGAGGATCCAGCAATACCTCTCCTGGGCATCTATCCAGAAGATGTTCCAACTAGTAATAAGGGCACATGCTCCACTATGTTCATAGCAGCCTTATTTATAATAGCCAGAAGCTGGAAAGAACCCAGATGCCCCTCAACAGAAAAGTGGATCAAGAAAATGGGTATATTTTCACAATGGTAATAAGAACATATGTTCCACTATGTTCATAGCAGCCTTATTTATAATAGCCAGAAGCTGGAAAGAACCCAGATGTTCATCAGAGGAATGGATACAGAAAATGTGGCACATTTACACAATGGATTACTACTCAACTATTAAAAACAATGAGTTTGTGAAATTCCTAGGCAAATGGATATATCTGGAGGGTATTATCCTGAGTGAGGTGACCCAATCACAAAAGAACTCACATGATATGCACCCAATGATAAGTGAATATTAGCCCAGAGATTTAGAATATCCAAGATACAGTTTTCAAAACACATGAAACTCAAGAAGAATGAAGACCTAAGTGTGGATATTTTGCCCCTTCTTAGAATTCGAAACAAAATACCCCTGGAAGGAGTTACAGAGACAAAATTTGGAGCTGAGATGAAAGGATGGACGATCCAGTGACTGCCCCACCCAGGTATCCATCCCATAAACAGCCACCAAACACAGATACTATTGTATATGCCAGCAAGATTTTGTGGAAAGGACCCTGATATGGCTGTCTCTTATGAGGTTATGCCAGTGCTGGCAAACACAGAAGTGGATGCTACCCGTCAGCTACTGGATAAAACACAGGGCCCCCAATGGAAGAGCTAGAGAATGTACCCAGGAGCTGAAGGGGTCTGCAACCCTATAGGTGCAACAACAATATGAACTAACGAGGATCCCCAGAGGTCATCTCTCTAGCTGCATATGTAACAGAAGGTGGCCTAGTCAGCCATCATTGGGAAGAGAAATCCCTTGGTCTTGCAAATTTTATATGCCCTAGTACAGAGGAACACCAGGGACAAGAAGTAGGAGTGGATGAGGAGGGAAGCAGGTTGGGGGGAGGGTATAGGGGGGCTTTCGGTATAGCATTTGAAATGTAAATGAAGAAAATACGTAATAAAAATTTGGAAAAAGGAAAAAAAGGTATAAATTCACATCTATCTCCACTGCTACTCTGTTGATAGTAGGTAGGAAATACAATCAACTTAGATAATTGTCAACTCATGAAAAAGGGCAAGAATACTTATTCCTCTACATACAATACAATTGTAGTCATCACTAATGAAAATATGATACTATGAAATATGTTTTGCATAGACAGACCTGAAAAATATTATAACTGAGGAACCCAGGCCTTGAAAGAAAAATGCTGTGTGTTCTATCTCATAAGCAGATTCTAGCTTCAAATTGTTTACTGTTTGGCTATTAGTTGAAGTTAGTTTCTAGAGAAGCCAGGGATTAAGAAAGTACCAAAATCCCACCTGGAGAGAGCTGGCCTTCCAGGAGTGCAGTGAGACCCAAGATTACAGGTGATACCACCACTACTGATCCAATAGGTGACTGAAGAGGGACCTGTCAGGAGCAAGAGGGCACAGAAAACCCAGAGCATCTGGGGATTTGATTTGATCAGTTTCCATCTACTCCCAGGAGCTAACCCTGTGCCACAGCTCTCCATACCCACTTCTGGCCCAGAGAGAGTTGATCTCCCAGGAGTGCTGACACACCTAAGATCACCAGATCATAGATTCAGAAAAAGGACAAACTCCAGTCAGAGACAGTTGATACCAGAGATAACCAGGTAGTGAGAAGCAAGCACAAGAACCTAGGTGAAAGAAACCAAGGCTGCTTGGCATCATCATAACCCAGTACTCCCACCACAGCAAGCCCTGGATACTCCAATATACCAAAAAAGCAAATTTCTGATTTAAAATCACCTCTCATGGTAATGATAGAGGATTTTAAGAAGAACAACAATAAATCCCTCAATGAAATACAGGAAAACACAACAAAACAGGTAAAATTATTGAAGAAAACCATCCAGGATCTAAAAATGGAAAGAGAAACAGTGAAGAAATCACAAAGGGAGACAAACGTGGAGATAGAAAACCTAGGAAAGAGATCAAAAGTCATAGATGCAAATATCTCCAACAGAAAACAGGAGACAGAAGAGAAAATCTCAAGTGTAGAATAAACACAATAGTAGAAGTAAACACAAAATACAAAAAGCTCCTAACCCAAAACCTCCAGGAAAGTTGCCATACAACAAGAAGACCAAACTTAAGATTAATGGGAATAGAAGAGAGTGAAGTTTCCCAACAAAAAGAGCCAGAAAATATCTTCAACAAAAATTGCAGAAGAAAACTTCCATAAACTAAAGAAAAAGATGTCCATAAACATAGAAGAAGACTTCAGAACTCCAAATAGGTTGGACCAGAAAATAAATTCTTCTTCTCTCATAATAATCAAAACATCATATCCACAAAACAAAGAAAGAATATTAAAAGCAGTAAGGGACAAAAGGTCAAGTAACATATAAAGGCATACCTATCTAAATTACACCAGACTTATCACCAGAGACATTAAAAGCCAAAAGATCCTGGGTAGATGTCATACAGACCCTAAGAGAACAGAAATGCCAGCCCAGACTATTATACCCAGCAAAACTCTCAATTGTCATAGATGGAGAAACCAAGATATTCTAGGAAAAAAGCAAATTTGCACAGTACTTTTCCACAAATCAACCCTTACAAAGTATAATAGAGAGAACACACCAACACAGAGAGAGAAACTACACCCCAGAAAAGGCAAGAAAGAAATCCTTTTTTCAACAAACTCAAAAGAAGAAAGCCACACAAACATAATTCAACCTCTAACAACAAAAATAAAGGGAAGCAAGAATCACTGGTCCTTAATATCTCTTAACAACAACAGACTCAATTCTCCAATTAAAAAATTTAGATCAGCAGACTGGGTATGTAAATAGGACCCAGAATGTTGCTGTATAAAGGAAAAAATACCTCAGTCATAAAGACAGGTAATACCTCAGAGTAACAGGCTGGAAAATAAAATCCAAGTGAATAGTTTCAAGAAACAATTTTGGGATAATAACTCTAATATTGAATAAAATCAATTTTCAACCTTCAGTTGTCAAAAAAGATAAGAAAGGACATTTCACATTCATCAAAGAGAAAATCTACCAAGATGAACTCTGAATTTTGAACATCTGTGCTCCAAATGTAATGTCACCCACATTCATTTAAAAAAAAAAAAAACTTTACTCAAAAGCACACATTACACCTCACACAGTAATAGTTGGAGATTTTAACAACACACTCTCAGCAATGGGCAGATCATGGCAACACAAACTATACAGAGATGAAGTGAAACTAAGGGAAGTAAGAGAAGTTATGAAACAAATGTATTTAACAAGTATCTCTAGAACATTTCATTAAAAAACAAAAGAATATGATTTCTTAACACCTCGTGGTATGGTCCCCAAAATAAACCATATACTGATTCACAAAACAGGCATCAAAAGATACAAGAAGACTGAAATAACCCCATGTATTCTAGCAGATCACCACAGGTAAAGGCTGGTCTTCAATAACAAGAAAAACATCAGAAAGCCCACATACTCATGGAAGCTGAAAGGCACTCTACTCAATAATTTAGTCAGGGAAGACATAAGGAAGAAATTAATGACTTTTTAGAATTTAATGAAAATGAATGCACAATTTAGCCAAACTCATGTGACACAATGAAAGCAGTGCTAAGAGGAAAATTCATAGCTCTAAAGGTCTCCAAAAAGAAATTGGAGAGAGCATACACTAGCAGCTTGACAGCACATCTGCAATCTCTAGAACAAAAAGAAGCAAATACACCAAATAGGAGTAGACAGCAGGAAATAATCAAACTCAGAGCTGAAATCAACCAAGCAGAAACAAAGAGAACAATACAAATGATCAACAAAACCAGGAGGTTGTTCTTTGGGAAAATCAACAATCCTTAGCCAGACACAGAGGGCACAGAGACAGTATCCAAATTAGTAAAATCAGAACTGAAAAGGGAGACACAATAATAGAAACTGAAAAAATTCAAAAAATCATCTGATCCTTCTAAAAAAGCCTATACTCAATAAAACTGATAAACCTTGATGAAATGGACACTATTTTAGACATAGACCATGTACCAAAATTAAATCAGGATTAGATAAACCATTTAAACAGACCCATTACCCCTACAGAAATAGAAGCAGTCAATAAAAGACACCGAACCAAAAAAAGCCCAGATGCAGAATGTTTTAGGTGAGAATTCAATCAGACCTTCGAAGAAGACCTAATACTTATACTCTTCAAGCTATTCCACAAAATTGAAGCAGAAGGAACATTACGCAAATTGTTCTATGAAGCTGAAATTATGCTTATACCTAAACAGCACAAAGACTCAACAAAGAAAGAGAACTTCAGACTAATTTTCCTTATGACTATCGAGGGGAAATTTTGAATAAAATCCTTCAAAATCAAATAAAAGAACATATCCAAATTATAATTCACCATAATCACGTAAGCCTCATCCCAGAGATTCAGGGATGGTTTAATATGAGGAAATCCATCAAGGTAATTCAAGTGAACTTAATGAAAAAACAAACAAACAAACAAACAAAATGACCATCACTCTTGATGCTGAGATAATATTTGACAAAATCCAACACTTCAACATGTTAAAAGTCTTGGAAAGATTAAAATTCTAGGCCCATACCTAAACATAGTAAAAGCAATATACAGTAAACCAGTAGTGAACATCAAAGTATATGGAGAGAAACTTGAACCAATCCCACTAAAATCAAGGACTAGACAAGGCTGCCCACTCTCTAATTACCTATTTAATATAGTAGTTGAAGTCCTATCCAGAGCAATTAGACAACAAAAGGAGATTAAAGGGATAAAAATTGGAAAGAAAGAAGTCAAAATATCACTATTTGCGATGATACGATAGCATATATGTGACCCCAAAAATTCTGCCATAGAACTCCTAAAACTGATAAACAACTTCAGCAAATAGCTGAACATAAGATTAACTCTAAATCTGTAGTCTTCTTTAGCTCAAAGAATAATCAAGCTGAGAAAGAAATTAGGGAAATTGCTCCCTTTACAATAGTCACAAATAATATAAAATTCCTTGGTTTAATTTTAATCGAGCAAGTGAAAGATTTGTATGGCAAGAACATCAAGTCTCTGAAGAAAGAAATTGAAGAAGACCTCAGAAGATTGAAAGAACTCCCATGCTCATGTATTGGCAGGATTAATACAGTAAACATGGTCATCTTGCCAAAAGCAACCTACAGATAAAAATGAATCTCAATCAAATTTCCAACTAAATTCATTAGAAAGAGCAATTTGCAAATACATTTGGAGTAAATAATAAGAAAATATAGCCATAACTATCCTCAACAATGAGAGGACTTCTAAGGGAATGTCAATGCCTGACATCAAAGGGTATTGCAGAGCAATCCTGATAAAAAACTGCATGGTATTGGTACAGAGACAGGCAGATAGATCAGTGGAATCTAACTGAAGACCCAGAAATGAACCCGCACACCTATGGCCACTTGATCTTTGACAAAGGAGCTAATACCATCTAGTGCAAAAAAGAAAGCCTTTTCAACAACCGGTACTGGTTCAATTAGAGGTCAGCATGTAATATGACTGCAAATTTTTCAATTCTTATCACCCTGTACAAAGCTAAAGTCCAAGTGGATCAAGGACCTCTATATAAATCCAGATACACTGAATCTAGTAGAAGAGAAGGTGAGTAACAGCCTGGAACACATGGGAACAGGGGGAAATTTCCTGAACAGAAAACCAATGGCTTATGCTATATGATCAACTATCAGAAAGTGGGACCCCATAAAAGCTTCTATAAAGCAAAGGACACTGTCAATAGAACAAATTGTCAACCAACAGATTGGAAAATATTTTTAACAATCCAACATCTGATAAAGGGCTAATATCCAATATATACAACCAACTCAAGAAGTTAGGCTCTAGAGAATCTAGCCCTACTAAAATAAGGTACAGAGCTAAACAAAGAATTCTCAACTGAGGAATATTGAATGGTCTCGAATCACCTAAAGAAATTTTCAGCAACATTTGTCATCATGGAGATGAAATCAAAAGGACCCTGAGATTTTATCTCTGACCAGTCAGAATGGCTAAGATCAAAATTTCAGGTGACAGCAGATGCTGGCGAGGATTTGGAGAAAGAGGAACACTCCCCTACTGCTGATGGGATTGCAAGCTGGTATAACCAATCTGGAAATCAGTTTGGTGTTTTCACAGAAAATCTGACATAATACTACCCAAGGATCCAGCAATACCACTCTTGGGCATACCCAGATCATGCTCCAACTTGTAATAAGGACACATGCTCCACTATGTTCATAGCACCCATATTTATAATATCCAGAAGCTGGAAAGAACCCAGATGTCCCTCAACAGAGGAATGGATACAGAAAATGTGGTACATTTACACAATGGAGTACTACTCAGCTATTAAAGAAAACAACTTCATGAAATTTGCAGGAAAATTGATGGAACTAGAAAATGTTGTGCTGAGTGAGTTTCCCTGTGTCAAAAGTACATTCATAGTATTCACTCACTGATCAGTGAATATTAGGCAAAACCCTCAGAATACACATGATACAATTCACAGACCATATGAAGCTCAGAAAGAAGGAACACCAAAGTGTGGATACTTCAGTCCTTCTTACATGGGTGAACAAAATACTCACAGGAGAAAAATGGTAGGAGGGACTTAGGAGGAACAGAGGAGAGGGAGGAGAAATAAGTGTGGCAGGATCAGGTGTGGAAGGGTACGGGGATAATTAACAGAGGTGTGTAGCAATGGGAGAATGGGGAACTAGGGGTAGCCACAAAAAGCTGCAGATGCCAAGAAATCAAGAGGCTTCCAGCTCCCAAGGATAATGGGATTAGCTGAAGTGCCCAACAATGGGAAAGGAGAACTTGTAGACACCATATCCAAAGGTTAAGCAAGGTCCCCAGTTGGGGGATGGGGCCACCTACTCATCTCCAAATTTTGAACTCAGAATAGCTCCTGTCTAGATAACATATGGGGTAAAAGTTTATAGTAGATACTGAAGAACAGGCCACCCATAATCTGCCCCATGTGGGGATTCCTCCCATATACAGACACCAAACCCAGACAATACTGGGGATGCCAAGAAGTGCTTACTGTCAGGCACCTAATATAGCTCTCTCTTGAGAGACTCTGCCAGATCCTGACATATGCAGATGGGGACGCTGACAGCCACTCATTGGACTGAGCATGAGGACCCCAATGGAGGAGTGAGGGAAAGAGCTTAAGTGGTTTGCGTTCCCAAAGGAAGAACAACAATATTAATCAACCAGACCCCCTAGAGCTCCCAGGGACTATACCACCAACCCAAGAGTACACATGGATCCTGCTGCATATGTAGCAGAGGATGACCTTATTTGGCATCGATGCGAGGTAGGCCCTTGGTCCTGTGAAGGCTGGATGCCCCAGTGTAGGGGAATGTCAGGGCAGTGAGGTGGGAGTGGGTAGGTTCTGTGTCTTACATTTTTATTGCTCTAATGAACAACATGTGCAAGGCAATTTACAAAAGAAACCATTTCATTTGGGATATCATGGTTTCAGACAGGTAGATCACGACATTCAAGGTAGGGAATGTGAGGCAGGCAAGCATGAAATTGAAGCAATAGCCAAGTTTACATTGTGTTTTGCAAGTGGGAAGCAGGAAGAGAGAGCAAATATGGGTATAGTATATAGTTATGAAACCTCAGTGACCAAATTTAGTGACATATCTCCTTCGACAAGCCACACCTTCCAATCCTTCTGAAACAGATATGACAATTGTAGATCAAGCATTCAAATATATGAGCATATGGAGGGCATTTTCATTCAAACCACCACATGTAGTAAAGTGGTAGGCAGGGCATAGGGGCAAAAAGTACATCAATGTTCATGTTATATCCAGCTGTGAGTACTGCATATTATAGTATGAAACTGCTAGTTAAGTGTTCCCAGTGGTGCAGGAGTGAAATGTGTGTTTTTGTGTGTATAGTAAGGGTTCTATACCTGTGCAAACCAGCATGTACAAGAAGCAAGTTTGGGTGGAAAGTGTTTATTCAGCTTATACTTCCACATTGCTGTTCAACACCAAAGGAAGTGAGCACTGGAACTCAAGCAGGCCAGGAAGCAGGAACTGGTGCAGAGGCTATTATTTACTGGCTTGCTTCCCCTGGCTTGCTCAGCTTGCTTTCTTATAGAGCCCAAGGCTTTCAGCCCAGGGCTGGCACCACCCTCAATAAGCCCACCCCACTTGATCACTATTTGAGAAAATGCATTATACCTGGATCTCATGTAGGCATATCCTCAAGGAGGCTCCTTTCTTTGTGATTAGTCCAGCTTGTGTCAAGTTTATTTTATGTTTTCATTCATTAAATACTCTTACATGATGATGAAAAGCTTAATCTGGCATGTAATTTCAGGTTATTCTCCATCATTACAGGGATGGTACAACCACAGGCACTCCAGACAACTGGTTATACTGAAACTGTAGCCAAAAAGTAGGGAGCTATAAATGCTTGTATTCAGCTTCATCTCGACTTTTCATTCAGTGGAGGATCTACCTAATGGAATGCTGTCACTCACATGTAGGATGGATCTTTAGACTTTAAGTCAACAAGAGATTTCCTATCAGACTTGAACATAACCAACATAATTTAGGACAGCCTCTCACTGAGTCTCCCTTTCCAGTTGACTTCAGAATCTGTTAAAATGACTGAAATTAGCATTAACTGGCACAAGATGTAACCAAACTCATTCTGTTTAGAATTGAAGCCTACTCCAGTGGAAGAAGATAATTCCTGATTATTATCTTGGCAAATCCTTGCAAAAATAAATCTTGGCAAAAATCTGTGACTGGGGATGTTATAACCTCTAGGGTGGAAGGTGGAACTTAGTACTTAAGTTAAGCTATATAAATATATAGTCAAACTGCTTATTAGAAGTTTATATTTATACCTTTGGCCTAATGTTTCTGTCTGCCTTAGTCAGAGAAACATCTCTCTTTTTCTTTTTTTTCCAAGGAATAAGGGTTAATTCAAAGTCTCTACTGGTCAAAATGTTGAGAATAAATAGTAGTCTTTACGCAGGACATCTATATTGCCCACTCCAAGAAACAAAATGCATCAAAAAATAAGATGAAAATATTATTAGGAGTTGGAACATAAGGAGGAATATTGTGAAACACTGTCTTTTATATGTGGCATGCTCATCACAACGACGGTAGCTGCATCACACATTCTGCACATTCAAAAAAGTATGAAAGTAAGAGAACTAGTTAAGAAGATAGGAAATAATAGAATGCTGTGTGTAAATATGCTCATGAAGTGTGTAATCCTCAAAAATTAAGGTTAAAATATAGAAGATAATTAAAGCAAAAAAAATATTTAAAATTCCTTCTACAAATATGTTCTAAATATTGATTTACTATGTGTGTAGATAAATTTAAATGTGTTGGGATACATGTACCACAGTGCATGTGTGGAACCTAGAGAATAACTTGTGAGAGTTGATTCTCTCTGTCCATTCTGTGGATCCCAGTGATAACTGAGCCCATGTATTCAGAATTGACAACAAATGACTTTACAAGCTGAGCCATCTTGTTGTTTCTGACTAACATTTTGTGTTGAGATTACAATATATCTATGCTTCTCCCTTTGCTTTCTTCCCATCAAGCACTGCCATGTGCCCATTCTATCTCTCCTTAAAATTCATAGCTTCTTTTATCATTTTTTTCATGAATATTTCTATAAGCATATACATTCACAAATAAAACATGTTTAGTGGTTAATGTTTGCAGAGTTATTATAGCATTCTAGATATAAAACGTAAATGAATTTACATATCCTCTCTACACAGAGCTAACATCATAGTAGAAAGAACAAATAATAAATTGATTCAATAACAAAGAAATGTTAACGTACAATATTATTTATAGTATATTAAGGGTGATGAAGAAAATGCAAGAAGAAGGTGATTTCCATTGTAACCATTAAGGCAATTCCATACAATCTAGATAAATAATTAGACGATAAGTTTCCAAAGATTTTATACTTTTTACATGTTAAATTTCAAGTCCATCTGAAATAGATACATTAATCAATGAAATGCACTGACAATTGGCTATGCATTTCTAAAAATAAAATTAAATGATTTGAACTCTGAAAATTAATTTGAGAGAATATACCTGCAAGGTATGTAGGAAATGATATTGGTAAACAAATGCTAAAATCAATAAATTAAATGAATTAGATGAAGTGTGCCATATTCTTGAACACGTAGAGAAAATATACTTTAATTTGCACGCAGATAGTATGAATACAAATTACAACCACAACTTTGAGGAATAATCTGACAGTAGTTAATAACCATACTTGTTTATATTATGACAAAGCAATTATATTAGAATCCTCTCTTATTGAAAAACACTATTAGTTGTTCTTAAAGTTGTATTTCCAATCATACTAATTTCTACATTTTATTATCAATTGATTAACAAAATATTCTGTATTTTTCTATAATGTACTAGGAACCAAATAGGTAAATATAACTAAAGAACACATATATAGAAAGAAACAACAGTATCTCCTAGTCAATGTTCAAATTAATGGCCTTAATTCAGTAGATCTTAAGACTGTCTATTATCATTAATTTATTTTTCTATTTGATTATTTCACACTGTCCTATCACACTATGTTCAGTAACATCCACCCACTTTCATATCGTGTTTTTATTTTATTTTGTTCTAGTTACATAGTATTGTATATCATCCGAAAAACAGAAGGAATATCTAAAAGATCACTCAAACTTACTGAGTATTTGAATTATGTTTATACACATTTTCTTACTACTGTAGCTATAGTTTAGCTTAGAAATGGCCTTTGCATTTATGAACATGAATATAATCTCTCTTACCTATTTATGACCTTATTATAGCAGCACTTTCTGAAGGCCATCACCCTGTTTCCTTTAGACTCTATCATTCATATAAACATTATTGATTTAAAAGAAACAGTTGAATAAAAATTACCTCTTTTATTAAAGTGTAAAATAGTTTATTCATAATGCTCTACAGGGACCTCCCAAGTGAATGTGCCCTCCACATATCCAAAATCTAACATAGCTAACCCAGTTTTCACATGTTGGACCCTGACCTAGTCTGGCTACTTGTGCTTGCTATATATCTAACTTCTAGTATTATATTATGGCCCTTCCTTCTACCCCTTTACCTTTACTCACCCAGTCAGATTCTGTACATTCTTCTACTTGATAAAGAGAATTTTCTAACTGAATTCCACTGTATAGAATTAAAAAAAATCATAAACATAATTAGAAATCTTTAAGAAGTTTAAGGAAGGCACAAAGGAACTACTCAATTAGAATTTTAAAAAAATGGGAATAAATGCTTGAGGGATAATCAAACAAACACAAATGCAAGGGTGATGGAAATGATGATGACAATAGAGAATTTATAAATGGAATTCAGTAAAGAGATAGAAACTTTAAAGAGTACTGAAGCTCAAATGAAAACAGATTATAAAACTCAGCAATACAATTAGAAAATTCAAAGGAAAGCCTTATAAGTGGAATTAATCAGGCAGAAGATAAAATATCATGATTTGGAGATAAAGTAGATGATCTAGTATAAACAGGCAAAAAAGAATAGAAATTATTTTAAGCACAGGGAAAACATATTCAATAAATGTGGGACACTATGAAAAGACAAAAACTTTGAATGCTAGGCATAATTGAGGGAGGAGAATCCCAAGGAAATTATTTAAGCCAAACCATAAACACTGTCATAGAATAAAACTAAATTCCAAACTTGTATTTATGTGTACTTATCAAGTATATTAGTAAGTCATACATTTCCTGTTGGTCCCTACCAAATTTGATACTTCTCAGTTCAAATTCTTTGAGTCTGCTATATGGACAATAATGCTAGGGATAAGAGAAATGTGTATTGAAGACTTGGACTCCCATTGTCCTTTTAGTATTATAAATATTTTGTGTATGCTTTATTCACAAATCATGACCATTATTTAAGAATATTTATTGAGGAAATTGGAAATCATAAAATGGACACTTCAAAGACTTCTCACTCACTTTATTCTTGGCTAACATCCATTTACTTTTTGTCTTTATACATTGATATTTGGGTGTATTTTATATAAGCATAAACACAATTTGTGGTCCTTTTCATAATTTCTTCACTTATATTTTAAGTGATAGTCCAGATTTTAATATATATCAGTACTTTTTAAGAACAGATTATTTTTTTATTGTGCTCTAGTCTAAAAGAAATTCTTCAAAAAATTAGGTAATGAATTACGACTGATAGGGTAAGTAAGTGATTATATCATAATGGTTGAACATTCACAAATACGATAGGTACCCATATTAAAAATATTCCCAAGGCAAAGGTTAAGCTCATAATTATAAAATTTAAGAGCCTAAAGCAGGAAAATCATTAATTAAGGTCCAGTGTTGGCTACAAAATGAGACTCTAATCACAATAATCAATGAATGTAAGTAGAATACAGAAAGTCTGAATTCGTTTTCTCCTTTCATTATTTGAGGGTATTGGCATCAGAAAGCATAGTCATCTAGAATGGAAAAAGTCCCTCGCCAGATATATCACTGGCAACTAAATCTTAGATTAAAAAATGTAGGTGAAATAAATCTCCATTGTTTATGAGTCATCGAATTTATGTATTTTGCTTTACATTGTTTCTAGGCAAATTGCAGTTTCCCTCTTTGAAATCCCAGTTTTGTTAATAGTGTATAATTTTGATTCATAGTCTTTTTATTAATTATTTTATTTATTTACATTTCAAATGTTGCCCTCCTTCCTGATCCTTCCTCCATTAGATCTTCACTCAATCAGTCCTTCCCTTTGCTTCTGAGAGGGTGCTCTCCCACCAACACACCCACGCCCACCTCACCTAGCTAGCTAAAGCTGGATTCAAAAGGAAACAATTTTATTGAAGTTTAAGAGAAAAACAATAGGACAGTTTGAACCTCACCAGCTGCCAGAAAAGGAAAACATGTTTTTAGTAAGCTGCTGCATGGTGGAGAGACAAGCCCATCCAAGGCAAAAGAATGTGGGGGTTTACTTCAGAGAAAAAAAATATAGAAAAGTCAAGTGTACAGAGAAAGGATACCCAAGTTTTTGCCAGTGTCTGAAAGTAAAAAATATATATAAAATTTATATTTTTTAAGTAACTTCAATAATGGAACAGATTACGGTGCCACCTAACAGAAGAGCTACAAGTAAGTGCTCATGGCAATGTTTCTGATGAGGATAACATATTTCTTAGTGTTGTTTTAGGTGAACCTAATTACCTGGGAAGAAACCTAGACTTCTGGTGAGGTGATTGACTGTCCAATCTGAATTTCCTCTTAAGGAAAGATCTCATACAGAAATATTTATCATTGAAGCAAATAACTCCACTTTGGGCCAGAGGTATTCCATTCATTGATGTGATAGCCTTCCTCAGTGGCTTTAAGAATTGAGACCACAAAATAATTTAGGGCATGGTTTGAAATTGAGTAATAGTTACAACCAATTTCTGGCATGGTAATTCCAACCTTGTCTCTTCACAGCCTGTTTCTGAAACAAGAAGGCTTCTCAGAGTGCCTGGAGTTGTTTTCCTTGTCTGATTAAGATCTTCTAGCTCTCTTTTAGGATTTATGCTTGAAAATATAATTAATGATTTTTGTGATAACTCTGTACTTAATTATTTAAGGAATTGCCAGACTGTTTTTCAAAGTAACTATACAATTTTATTCTGCCAACATTGCCATTTACCCATATTCCAACTAACAACTACATCAATTTCTCTTCCCCATCATACTTGATACTGAACTAAGAAACTTTTATATTCTAGGAACTGTCTTTCCACTTTCACTTGCCACTGTCTTAGTCACTGTTGTATTGTTTGAAGGGACACCATAATCAAGATGACTGTTAAAAAAGAAAGCATTTAAGTGGTGAGATAACTTTTAGTTCCTTATCATCTAGACTGGGAGGATGGCAACATACAGGCAGGACAGTTGTTGAAGAAGTTGATTTTGATACCTAAGTTGCAAGCAAAGATAAAGACACTGGGCCTAGCATGGGCTTTTGAAACTTAAAAACCTGTGCCCAGCACCATACCTCTTCCAACAAGGAAATATCTATCTATCAAGATTGTACTTCCTATTCTTTCCCTACAGTCCATCAAATGGAAACTAAAGGATGAAGTATATGAGCCTATGGGAGGCATCCTTATTCCAAACACCATATCCAATGAGTTATATTACCAGTCTGGTAGTTCGTTTCTGAATCTTTGATTATAAACAATAGGTTAAATGTGATCATAGCTTGTATTTTGATTGGTATTTTCTCACAGCTTATAATTATGGCTATCTTTTCATATGTATAGCATTCATTGCATATCTTTTAACTAATTTTTTAAAATGTTTTCCATACCTTCAGTTTTATTTTTTCCCTTTTTAAAGATTTACTTCATTTGAATTTATAGGTATATTTGCATGTTTATAAATATGTGCAGGTTAAAAAAATAGGTACCTGTAGTGTCCAGTAAAATGTGTTAGATACTCTGGAGCTGAAACTATAGATAGGTGTGAGCCAATCAACGTTGGTTGTGGAAAGAAATTTTGGTTGTTCTGCAAGTGCAATGCATGTTCAGCCACAGATCCTTCTCTTCAATCCCAGATTTTTTTTGTTATAAAATTATGAGCATATTTTATATTCAAGTTACAAGCCTATTTTCAGATAGACAGTATTCAAAATATTGGGAAGAAGTGTGTTATCTTCTCATTTTTATTTCTGAAATGTTTTTTTTTTCCATTGAGAATATCATACATGCACATAACAAATTTTGTTTAAATCCTTACCCAACTCCATATCATTCTAGTTAGGGTTTCTATCATTGTGATACAATTCCATGACCAAATACAACTTGGGGACAGAAGTGTTTATTTCATTTTACAATTCCCCATCACAATCCCCACCCTAGATCATCAATACAAGAAATCAACACCAGAATTTGGAGTAGGAACTTTAAGAAAAGCCATGGAAGGATACCACTTACTGGCTGACCCCATGTTTCCTTAGACTGCTTTTCTTTTTTCTTTCTTTCTTTTTTTTTTTTTAATTTGTATTTTTATGGGATTTTCTTTTTAATTCACATTTCAAATGTTTCCCATTTCTAGGTCTCCTCTTCTGAAACCGGCTATCCCCTCCCCCTCTTCTCTCTCTAGGAAAGTGCACCTCTACCCACCCACCCACTCCTATCTCTCTGCCCTGGCATTCCCCTACACTGAGGCATCTAACATCCTCAGGCTCAATGGCCTCTCCTCTGTCTGATATATAAGGCCATCCTCTGCCACATATGCAGCCAGAGCTATGGGTCCCTTCACGTGTATTCTTTGGTTGGTAGCCTAGACCCTGGGAGCTTCAGGGGAGGATCCGGCTGGTCTGTTGCTTCCTCCATGGGGATGCACCCCTCCCCTCAGCTCCTTCAGTCTCTTCTCAAACTCCTCTATCAGGGACCCCACACTCAGTCCAAAAGTTGGCTTTGAGCATCTGGCTCTGTATTTGTCAGGCTCTGGCAGAGCCTCTCAAGAGAACCCTGCCAGGCTCTGGTCAGTAAGAACTTCCCAGCGTCCACAATAGCTTCCTGATTTCGTGACTGTATATGGGATGGATCCCCCTGTGGGGCAGTCTCTGAATGGCCTTTCCTTAAGTCTCTGCTCCACACTTTGTCTCCATATTTCGTCCCATGAGTATTTAGTTCCCCTTCTAAGAAGCACTGAAGCATCCACACTTTGGTCTTCCTTCTTCTTGGGCTTTAAGTGGTCTGTGAATTGAATCTTGGGTATTCTGAACTTTAGGGCTAATACCCATTATCAGTGAGTGCATCCTGTGTGTTCTTTTGTGACTAAGCTACCTCACTCAAGATGAAAATTTCAAGTTCGATCTATTTGCATGTGAATTTCATGAAGTCATTGTTTATAACAGCTGAGTCGTATTCCGTGGTGCAAATGTGCCATATTTTGTGTATCATTTAATCTGTTGAGAGACATCTGGGTTGTGTTCAGCTTCTGGCTATTATAAATGAGGCTGCTATGAATGTAGTGGAGCATGTGTCCTCATTACATGATGGAGCATCTTCTGGTTATATGTCCGATAGTGGTATAGCTGGGTCCTGAGGTAGTACTATGTCCAATTTTCTGAGCAACAGTCAAACTGATTTCCAGAGTGGTTGTGCCATCTGGCAATCCCACCAACAATGGAGGAGTGCTCCTCTTTCTCCACATATTTGACAGCATTGCTGTCAACTGATACTTTGATCATAGCTGTTCTGACTGATATGAGATGGAATCTCTGGGTCGTTTTGATTTGCATTTCCCTGGTGAGTAAGAATGTTGAACATTTCTTTAGGTGGTTCTCAGCCATTAGGTATTCCTCAGTAGAGAATTCTTTGTTTAGCTCTGTATCCCACTTGTTAATAGGGTTATTTGTTTCTCTGAAGTCTTGCTTCTTGAGTTTGTGTATATTTTGGATATTAGCCCTCTATCAGATGTAGGGTTGGTAAAGATCTTTTCCCAATCTGTTGGTTGCTGTTTTGTCCTATTGGCAGTTTCCTTAGCCTTACAGAAGCTTTGGAATTTTCTGAGGTCCCATTTGACAATTCTTGATCTTAGAACATAAGCCATTGCAGTTCTGGTCAGGATATTTCCTCCTGTATCCATGTATCCATGTGTTCTAGACATTTCCCCACTTTTTCTTCTATTAGATTCATTGTATCTGGTTTTATGTGGAGGTCCTTGATCTTGGACTTGAGCTTTGTACAGGAAGATAAGAATGGATGAATTTGCATTCTTCTAAGTATTGACAGTCAGTTGAACCAGCACCATTTATTGAAATGCTGTCTTTTTTCTACTGGGTGGTTTAGCTCCTTTCTTAAATATCAAGTAACCATAGGAGTATGGGTTTATTTCTGGATCATCAATTATATTCCACTGATCTACCTTCCTGTCTCTGTACCAATATCATGCAGTTTTTATCACTATTGCTCTGTAGGACAGCTTGAATTTAGGGATGGTTATTCACCCAGAAATTCTATTATTATTGAGAATAATTTTTGCTATCTTGGGTTTTTGTTATTCCAAATGGATTTGAGAATTGCTCTTTCTAACTCTATGAAGAATTCATTTGGAATTTTAATGGAGATTGCATTGAACCAGTGGATTCCTTTTAGCAAGATGGCCATTTTTACTATATTACTCTTGTGAACACTGAGGTCTTCTTTGATATCTTTCTTCAGAGACTTGAAGTGAAATTTTTGCATAGATCTTTCACTTGCTTGTTTAGAGTCGTATCAAGATATTTTATATTGTTTGTGACTATTACGAAGGGTGTCATTTCCCTAATTTCCTTCTTAGCTAGTTTATCCTTTGACTATAGGAACACTAATTATTTCTTTAAGTTAATCTTATATGCAGCCACTTTGCTGAAGCTTTTTATCAGGTTTAGGAATTTTCTGGTGGAATTTTTGGTGTCACTTAAGTATACTATCACATCATCTGCAAATAGTGATACTTTGACTTCTTCCTTTCCGATTTGTAACACTTTATCCTCCTTTTGTTTTTTTGTTTTTTTTTTTTTTGGTTTTTGTTTGTTTGTTTGTTTGTTTGTTTTGCTCTAGCTAGAACACCAAGTACTATACTGTATAGATAGCAAGAATGTTGTCAACCTTGTCTAGTTCTTGATTTTAATGGGATTGCTTCAAGATTGTCTCCACTTAGTTTCATGTTGGCTACTGGATTGTTGTATACTGCTTTTACTATCTTTAGGTATGGGCCTTGAATTCCTGACCTTTCCAAGACATTTAACTTGAAGGGATGTTGAATTTTGTCAAATGCTCTTTCAGCATTTAATTAAATGATCATGTGGTTTTTGTCTTTGAGTTTGTTTATGTAGTAGATTACATTGGTTGATTTCCATATATTGAAACATCCCTGCATTCCTGGGATAAAGCCTACTTGAACATGTTGAATAATTGATTTGTTCATGGATTTGGTTTGCTAGAATTTTATTGAGTATTTTTGCATCAATATTCATAAGGGAAATTGGTCGGAAGTTCTGTTTCTTTGTTGTGTCTTTGTGTGGTTTTGGAATCAGTGTAACTGTGGCTTCATAGAATAAATTAGGTAGTATACCTTCTGATTCTAATTTATGGACTAGTTTGAAGAGTATGGGTATTAGCTCTTCTTTGAAGACATCATAGAATTCTGCACTAAACCCATCTGGTCGTGACATTTTTTTAGTTGGGACACTTTAATGACTGCTTCTATTTCTTTAGGGATTATGGGACTGGTTAGATGGCTTATTTAATTTAAATTTGGTATTTGGTATATGTATACAAAATTGTCCATTTCATCCAGATTTTCCAGTTTTGTTGAATATAGGTTTTTGTAGTAGAATCTGATGATTTTTTGAATTTCCTCAGTTTCCGTTGTCATATCTCTATTTTCATTTCTGATTTTGTTAATTTGAATACTGTCTCTGTGCCCTCTGTTTAGTCTGGCTAATGGTTTATATGTCTTGTTGATTTTCTCAAAGAAACAGCTCCTTATTTTGTTAATTCATTGTATATTTCTTTTTGTTTCAACTTTGTTCATTTAGTTTCATTATTTCCTGTTGTCAACTCCTCTTGGGTGTAATTGCTTCTTTTTGTTCTAAAGGTTTCAGGTGTACTTTTAAGCTGCTAGTGGTTGCTCTCTTTAGGTTCTTTTTGGAGGGGCTCAGAGTTATGTGTTTTCTTCTTAGCACTGCTTTCATTGTGTCTCATAAGTTTGAGTATTGTGTGCCTTCTTTTGCATTAAATTATAAAATGTCTTTAATTTCTTTATTTCTTTCTTGACCAAGTTATCATTCAGTAGGGCATTGTTCAGCTTTCACTTGTAAGTGTGCTTTCTGTTGTTTTGCTGCTATTGAAGACCAGTCTTAGAGCATTGTTATCTGATAATTTGCATAGGGTTATTTCAATCGTATTTTATCTGTTGAGGCCTGTTTTGTGACCAATTATATGGTCACCATGAGGTGCTAAGAAGATGGTATATTCTTTTGTTTTAGGATGTAATGTTCTATAGATATTTGTTAAGTCCATTTGGTCCTTAACATCTGTTAGTTTCACTGTGTCTCTGTGTAGTTTGTGTTTCCAAGATCTGCCCATTGATGAGAGTGGGGTGATGATATGTCCCACTATTATTGTGTGAGGTGAAATGTGTGCTTTGATCTTTAGTAAATTTTCTTTTATGAATGTGTGTCCCCTTGCATTTGAAGCAGAGATGTTCAGAATTGAGAGTTCTTCTTGGTAGATTTTTCCTTTGATGAGTATCAAATATCTCTCCTTATACTTTTTGGTTACTTTTGGTTAAAAGTTGATTTTATTTGATATAAGAATGGCTACTCCAACTTGTTTCTTGGGACCTCTTCCTTGGAAATTTATTTTCCACCCCTTTACTCTGAGGTAGTCTCTGTCTTTGTGTTTCCTATGTGTGTTTCCTGTATGTAGTAAAATGCTGGGTCCTGTTTACATATCCAGTCTGTTAGTCTATGTCTTTTGATTGAGGAATTAAGTCCATTATCAAGGAATAGTGATTGTTGCTTTCTTTTATTTTTTGATTGTATTTTTATGTTTATGTGCTTATGCTCTTTTGTGTTTTTTGAAAGAAATTACGTTCTTGCTTTTTTGAGGGTGTAGTTTCCCTCCTTGTGTTGGTGCTTTCAATCTATTATCCTTTGTAGGGATGGTTTTGTGTAAGAGACCCTGTAAATTTGTTTTTGTCATAGAATATCTTGGTTTCACCATCTATGTTAATTGAGAGTTTTGTTGGGTATAGTATTCTGGGCTTGCATTTGTGTTGTCATAGGGTCTGACATGTGCCCAGGATCTTCTGATTTTCTTAGTCTCTGGTGAGAAGTCTGATGCAATTCTGATAGGTTTGCCTATAAATGTTACTTGAGGTTTTTCCTTACTTCTTTTAGTATTATCTCGTTGATTTGTGCATCGAGTGTCTTGAATAATATGTGCCAGGAGTGATATCTTTTCTGGTTCAATTTATTTGGAGTTGATAGGCTTTTTTTTTTTTTTTTTTTTTTTTTTTTGCATGTTTATAGGCATCTCTTTCTTATGTTAGGGATATTTTCATCTATAATTTTGTTGAAGGTTAATTAAAGGTTTGGCCCTTTAATTTGGGAATCTTTGGTTTCTTCTATACATATTAACCCTAGGTTTGTTCTTCTCATTGTGTCCTGGTTTTCCTGGATGCTTTGGGTTAGGAGCTTTTTGCATTTTGCATTTGCTCTGACTGTTGTTTCAATGTTTTCTAAGATATATTCTGTACGTGAGATTCTCTCTTCTATCTCTTGTATTCTGTTGGTGATGCTTGCATCTCTGACTCCTGATCTCTTTCCTAGGTTTTCTTTCCAGATTTTTTTCCCCCTTGGTGATTTATTTATTGTTTCTATTTCTATTTTTAGATCCTGGATGATTTTGTTCTATTACTTGTCTGTTTGTGTTTTCCTGTAATTCTTTAAGGGGTTTTTGTGTTTCCTCTTTTAAGTGTTTCTACATGTTTACCTGTGTTCTCATGTATTTCTTTAAGGGAGTTATTTAAGTCTTTATCAAAGTTCTTTATCTTCATCATGAGATGCAATTTTAAATCAGAGTATTGATTTCCTCGTGTGTTGGGGTACCCAGGGCTCACTGCAGTGGGAGAACTAATTTCTGATGATGCCAAGTAGCGTTGGTTGCTTTTAATCTTATTCTTGCCCTCATTTCTCACCATTTTGTTTTCTCTGGTCTTAGCTGGTCATGTTGTCTATGACCGTGTCTTGTCCCTCTATCAAGCCTGTGTCAGTACTCTTTGGATAATAGTTCTCTCTGGGAGGTATTTGGGTATAGAGAGCTGTGGCACATGGTGTAGATGGAAACAGAAATGATCGTGTCTCAGGCTGCTCCTCAGATACTGTGTCATGAGTGCTCAAGTTGGGTTCCTCAGAGCAGAAGTGGTGGTCTTACCTGTGCTCACAGGTGTTTCAGCACTCGTGGGAGACCAGCTCTCTTCTAGCAGTGTTTGGCTATGGAGAACTGTGGCACAGGATCAGCTCCCTCTTCTGTTCTTTTTATTTTTTTAAGATTTATTTATTTGTTTATTATATGTAAGTACACTGTAGCTGTCTTCAGACACAACAGAAGAGAGCATCAGATCTCGTTATGGATGGTTGTGAGCCACCATGTGGTTGCTGGGATTTGAACTCTGGACCTTTGGAAGAGCAGTAGGGTACTCTAACCCACTGAGCCACCTCACCAGACCCCCTCTTCTGTTCTTAACAGCATCTGAAACCACCAACGGAGAGATAAGATTGTACACAGTGACCTGGGAACTGCCACATTAATCATTAAAGAAAATATACCACAGACTTGGCCAAGGGTTTTTCTAATGAAGGAATTTTCTAGTAAAATTCTCCACCACAACCTCTTTCTAATTATTCTAAGATATTCAGTCACCACTTTTATTTTCAACTTCATATACTAATTTTTAATCCACTGAATCCTTCCAGTGCTGCATACATGTTGAGAGATTTAGGACCATGACCATCTTCTGAAGCATGTATAATCAGTCTATCAAGGGGAATGTCTAAAGGAAACTATCTCTCCTCAAGCAGCAATCAGTTGTCAAAAATGACTTAGCCAGGTGTGGGATTTTATGAGTCCTTCTTCCATCCATGCCTGATTTTGGCTGACTTCTTGTTGTGTAGGACTTATGCATGAAATCACAACTGCTGTGAGTTGATGTATGCATGGCACTGTCACATCCAGAAAATTACTTCATTGCACTCAGTAAATACCATTCCTTATATCTTCACGTTCTCTTTCATGATGATCCCTATTCTTGAATGAAGTGTTTTGCCACATATTATTTGAGTACTCTATAGTCTTATATTGTCTAGATGTTGATCATTTGAGAGTCTCTTTTTTACCTGACATCTAGTTCAAAAGAAACTTCACAGAGTAGGATTGAGAGATGCATAAATATATATATATATATATATATATATATATATATATATCAGATCATATATATGTATATATATATACATATATACACATCAAGTAGTAAATATATCTATGTCTATATATGCAAATATGTGGGTATCTATAGATTACAAAATTAAAAAGACACTGCAGTAGAGTTTCAAGGAATTTTAGAAGAAGGCAGATACAAATGCAAATAAGCCCTGTATTGATAAACTAGTTACAGGAAGGACTCTGGTGCTGTGCATCAGTCTGGTGTGGTTCACAAGTTTAAGAACAGAACTGAAGAATAGTGTTCAACTGCAGAAGTAGGACACAGCTCAGATGAAAGAAGAAGCAAAAGAATGAAAATCAACAAAATACAATAAAAACACTGACACAATAGATTTACTTATAACATTTTACATTTTGATCTCAATAACTTGGAAAAATGAGAGAGAAAGAAGTATTGTTATATCATTTATATAAGGGCATGCCCAGGACAGTCAAGGTGACATAAGGATATCTAATTTCTAAAATTATTGTCACTACCAACCATAATAATGTTGATAATAACTGATTTTATTAACAGAAAAAATATAAACTAGTACTTGAAAGACAGACTTTTATGTTTTGTTTTGTTTTATTTTTTTTTAGATTGCCTATTTATTAAATTTTTCCAAACAATAAAAGTATCTTATTTAAGATTTTACTGCTGGGAAAAAGACACCATGGCCATATCAACATTTATAAAGGAAAACATTTAATTGGAGCTGAGTTACATTTTCAGAGATTTAGTCTATTATCCTTTCAGTGGATAGCATGGCAGTGTCCATGCAGACATTATTCTGGAGAAGGAGCTAAGAGTTCTATATCTTGATCCACATGTGTCAGAACGAGAATTTATGTCACATTTGGTACAACTTGAGCACATGAAACCACAAAACCCTCTCTCACTCTGCCATATTTCATCCAACAAGGCCACACATATTACAACAAACACATATGACCTAATAGTGCTATTCTCTATGGGCTAAGCATTCAAACATATGAATCTACAGAAACCATACCTATTCATTCCACCAGAGAAGTAAAGAAATTGCTTAATGCTCAAATATAATAGTCATGTTATGGATATGATGAGTCATGGATAGACTCATCCCAGAACAAAAGGTATATGGGAACATAGCTATAGAGAAGAGAAAAGGTGTAAAGAAAATTAAAAGTGTTACCAGAGAAGCAAAGAAAAGTATGGCTTAATGACATTAAAGGGAAGTGAACAAATAAAATGAGAAAGAAAAAAAAACAATGTTTGTTTTATGAAAGTTATGTGATTTTGTGCCTTGGCAAACTTTGAGTGGTAAAATTATTTGTATCTTACCTTCCATTGTACTTAGTAAACATTCAATGATTAATATGCCTATATATGAATAACAGTCAATTGAAAAATCTAATTTGCATTCCTTATGAAAACTATATTTTCTTGTGTAAAGCACTTGAAGTTCTATGTGTATTTATTTCTGCCTGTTACTATATTTATTCTTATGATAACTTTATTAATTTATCCTTAAAAGTTATTATTTAGTCTTCATGGATTCTTTCCTTCAAAGTTTATTGGGGTCTCACAAGTACTGAAATACTTATTTATTCTAATAAATGAAATAATGGGTCACCTACATTGTCACTTTTCACATAGCTGCACATGGTGATACAGTGGCAATACAATAGATACAGAGTAAAAATTTGTTTACTAACACTACCTGCCTAGAGCTCTAGATATTACTTTTATAAGAGGGGTGACTAATCAACTGAATTTAAAGGTAACATCAGTACTTTGCAAACTATCTGTGACTTCTCATAAAAACTTGATCCACACTCCCCCACACACAAATGCTCAAATACAAACATACATTATTTCTTTCCAGAGAATTACAACAAACAAAAATCAAATCATATCAGTTCTGATTCATTTTTTGCCAACTTTACACAATCTAGTATAACCTGGGAAGAGGAATTATTTGGTCAGAATTGTATGTAGTCATGTTGTTTATGAAATATTTTCTTGATGATTGGTTGGTGTGGGAGGCCTCAGCCCACCCTGGGCACTGCCACCGAGGAACAGGTGGTCTCTGTGGTAAAAAGCAACCTGAAATGTTAGTGTGGAACAAGCCACTAGTAAATAGCATGTTTCCATGGTTTCTGTTTCAGTTCCTATCTC
Source organism: Mus musculus (assembly GCF_000001635.26). Classification (NCBI taxonomy): domain Eukaryota; kingdom Metazoa; phylum Chordata; class Mammalia; order Rodentia; family Muridae; genus Mus; species Mus musculus. The sequence continues at coordinate 118,873,833 of NC_000086.7, forward strand.
TCAATCCCATTTTATTTCCCTCCAATGCAAACTTTTTCCTTTGAACAACAACTAATATATGGATGTTGTAGTGGCTATTCCTGGTTGTCAACTATATCTGGAATTAACTACAATCCGGAATTGGAAGGCTCACTAGTGACCCTAATCTGGAGGCTTGGAGATAGAAGCATCTGACCTGGATCTTGGTATGGAGATCTTGAGGCATAGTGGCTATGGATTCCAGAAGATTAAGACAGGGAGATCTCTGAAATCAAGGTCACCTGGTAAAGGTGTGGTGGCACACACCTTTAATCTGGGCTACACCTTCTGCTGAAGACCATATAAGGACATTGGAAGAAGGAAGGCTCGCTCTCTCTCCTTTGCCTGCTCACCGTGTGGAACTAAGCAACTGCTAGATCCTAGAACTTTCATTCACAGCTGCTACTGACCATTGTTGGGAGTTGGACTGCAGAGTGTAAGTCATCAATAAATTCCTTTACTATATAGCAAATACCTATAAGTCCTGTTACTCTAGAAAACCCTGACTAATACAGATGTCAAATCAGTAAGCGGAAATATTCCCAAGCGTAAAAACAACAACAACAAAAAAAAAAAAAAAAACAGCAAAAACTACTCATAATCTTAATTCCTAGTGCATAAACAGAAACAATATTTGATAACATAATCTGTCCTCTGTTTATAAAATCTTTAACACATAGAAATGTTTCATCCATTCTTTATATCTAATGAATCTGTATTTCTATGACACTCAGTCATAATTCTAAATAATTACAAACTATCTCATCATATGCATCTTGCACACTTAACACAACCCCTCTTCAATTATATATTTTTATTGTATAGAAAATAAGGATGAATAGATTCCCAATTAACTCTTATTATATAATTTGTTTTTAAAAGATTAATAGTGTATATTTGAAAATTTTGCCATTCATTTTATTTTAATAAATTGCCTTATCATTGTGGGAATGTTTATGAAAAATTCCCAGAGGTAATACTTAAAATGAGTAAACAGATTCTTCATTATAACACTGAACAAAACAATAGAAGTTACAACTATAACTCTTTTTAAAGAAAAAAAGTAGAATTTAACAACAATTTATCTTCAAACAATAGTATATTACTGTTTATTTCTTAAAGCAACTCCTGATTAGGTAATCATGTCCCAGCATGAAAATTTTTATTTATCAGCTTATGGTGTCTAGTAGGTACATTCCTATTTCATTATATATGGACGAGGGGAAACAGGAACACATATTCAATATTAGAGAGAGGCTAAGCTGGTGCATCTACTGTGCAAATCAGTGTGGAGGTTCCTAAAGAAACTTCTGCAACTTATGTTTCTATATTAGGTTCTTAAATATTTTATATTAGTTATTCCTCCACATTTTCTCTCCTCAACTCTGCCTCCATACCCATCAACATCCATCCCAATTTAACTCTTCAGTTCTGTTATTGCTTTTTAAGCTTTTGTGCTATTGGATTCTATCTGCCCTTCTTAGAAGCCCACCTTTATAGAGTCTCCTTTAAAATTTCTTGGGGTCTATATATATTACAAGTGAAATACACACTGAACAATTTAAAACTAACATCTACAATTAAGAAAGTACATAAAAGTTTTACTTTCTGGGACATGGTTAGATAACTCTGAATGATTATTTACAGTTCCATTCATTCACCTCTGTACTTCATTTTTCTTATTGGATGTTAATATTTTATTACAAAAATAAAATAGATTTTCAATATTCATCCATTGATTGCTGAATAATTTGACGTTTTGCATTTCCTTGTTGTTATTACTGGGGCAACAATGAACATGGATGACCAGTTTTGTCTGTAATAGGATACAGATTCCTTTAGGTATACTCCTAAAAGTAGTATAGTTGATTCATGTGGTAGACTACAAATATTTTTAATATGTTTTAGAAAGTTTTGACTAACTTCTATATTCCTTTAGTCGTAAACACTTGAGCATTTGCTAGTTTTGTAAAGATGTTTCTCATGTGTTTTTTCTACATTTTATTAAACCAATATTCTCATAAAATATATCATGATTATAGTTTTCTCTCCCTCTGCTCCTCCCAGTTTCTTCCCATCTTCTCTCACATCAAGATTAATTCTGTCTCTGACATTGGGAAAGAATAGTTTTCTAAGTGTGTATTCAAAATATAACACAATAAAATACGATAAAATAAACAATAATTACATGGAAGTAGGTCAAAGCAAACCAACAAAAGAAAAAAGTTCCATGAAAAGGCAAAAGAATCAGGGGCCCACTAATTCATATGTTCAAGGATCACATAAAATAGTAAACTAAAGCTAATACATGATTTAGACCCACGTGGGCCTTGTGATTCAAGTCTCAGCCTCTGTGAGTTCATATGAGCCTTGCTCAGTTGATTTAGAGGGCCATGTATTCCTGATGTCCTCCATCTCCTCTCGTTCTTGAACTATATGCCTCGTCCTGCCTGAGTTGGATGAGCTGTGAGAAGTGGTATTTTATGCAGACATCCCATTTACTGCTTTATATTTCAAGGTCTCTACCTCTATATGATGTTATGCTATTGAGAGACATCATAATTGTTTGCAATTTCTGGATATTATGAGAGTCAATGCACATGCTTGATGAAGTGTCTTTGTGATAGGATGAATTGACCTTTGTTATACATCGAAGAGTGGTATAGTTGGTTTTTTTGGTAGACTAATTCACATACTGATTTCCATAGGAGCTGTATAATTTTGTTTTTGCACCAGCAATGGATGAGTGTTCTCCTTGCTTCACACTCTCACAAGCATGAGTTACCACTTATGATATTGCCGTCAGCCATTCTAAAATGTATAGGGTGGAATATTAAAGTAGTTTTGATTTGCATTTCTCTGATGGTTATGCATGTTGAACATGTTTAAGTGCTTGTTGGCTTCCATTGACAATTCTCTGTTTATATCTGAATCATTGTTTAAGCAAATTATTTTTTATAATCTAGGTTTTGTTTAATTCTTTACATATTTTGGATATTAGACCTCTATGTGGAGTTTACAAAATTCTTTTCCCATTCTTTATGCTGCCACCTTGTCCAAATGAAGGTGTCTTTTATATTTCACTATGTTAATCCTAAAAATGTTTGAGCCTGGGATACTCTCCCATCTCCTGATATCTTCCTCAATTTCTTGTGGGGCGGTGAGTTGTGATAGGCAGCCTGGTCCTCAGTTGAGCTCAGGCTTAGAACCCAGGAGACCCAGCAGGTGAGTGTTGCCTGCACTAGACAGCAGGTGTTTGGCCATTCCCCTTGAGCCCCTGGCTCCTGTCACACCTACAGCCTCCCACAACCCCTGCCCCCTATAGAGAAACGTGTGGCCCATCAGTCATGTAGGAGCAGGACCGAGCCCTCCCACATGCAAATTAAGTTTCCCCAAGCTCTCAGACGAAGCCAATAAAAAGTACCTGTTGTCAGACCCTGACCTACCCTAAACTGTATATAAGAATCTTATCCAGGAGGAATAAAGGTAAGTGAGAATTACTCCATCTACTCCATCATCTGAGAGCTTCTGTCATAAGAGCTGTAACACTTGGGAGGAAGTCTGCTCTCCTGAAATACCACCTGAAGCTCCCCCGCACTCCTACCTGGCTAGTTGGCCTCTCATCAGCCTAGCCTGGCCTGACTCAGGGTAGGGTAATATGGAACAACTGAGATGACACTACACCGCAGAAACAGGTGGCACCAACTGCAGCAGCAGAAGCAGCAGAATCGACTTCCACTTACTGCTTGTACTCTTTCCTCTTTGCCGGAATCCTTGCACTCAGCCAGGCCAGAGATATTCCATGGAAAGCCTCTAGTACACAGGCCCACAATTTCTTTCTTCAAAGACTTGAAGTTCTTGTCATAGAGGTCTTTCTCTTGATTGGTTTGAGTTACATCAAAGGGTTTATATTATTTTCCCTAACTTCTTACACAGCCTATTTATCATTTGTATAAAGGATGGCTACTGACTTTTTTGAGATAAATTTCTATTTCTAGCCACTTTACTGAAAATGGTTGCCAGCTATAGGTGTTCTCTGGTAGATGAAAATGTATCAACCTGCATAAAAGTCAAGTACAAGTGTGTCAAAGACCTCAAAATAAAACCAGACACACTAAAGCGCATAAAAGAGAAAGTAGAGAATAGCCTTGAATGCATTAACACAAGGATATGACTTCATGAACTAAAGACTCTTAGTACAAGCACTAAGACCAACAATTAAGAAATGGTGTTCTGTTTAGGAAATATTCCCCTGTGCTAATGAATTTGAAGCTTTTTTTTCCTGTTTTTTCTTTTATTAGATTTGGTGGATCTGGTTTTAAGTTGAAGTCCTTGATCCATTTGGTCTTGATATTTGTGCAAGGTAACAAATATGGATCTATTTTCATTTTTCTATATACAGACTGCCAGTTAGTCTAGCACATTTGTTGAAAATAATTTCTTATTTTGTCTATTCTTTTATTGGATATGTTCTGTATTTACATTTAAAAGAACTCAAATGATATGTACTCACTGATAAGTGAATATTAGCCCAGAAACTTAGTATACCCGAGATATAAGATACAATTTGCAAAACACATGAAACTGAAGAAGAATGAAGACCAAAGTGTGGACACTTTGCCCCTTCTTAGAATTGAAAAAATCACCCATGGAAGGAGCTATAGAGACAAAGTTTGGAGCTGAGACAAAAGGATGGCCCATCTAGAGACTGCCATATCCAGGGATCCATACCATAATTAGCCTCCAAACGATGACACCATTGCATACACTAGCAAGTGTTGGCTGAAAGGACCCTGATATAGCTGTCTCTTGTGAGACTAGGCCGGGACCTAGCAAACACATAAGTGGATGCTCACAGTCAGCTATTGGATGGATCACAGGGCCCCCAATGGAGGAGCTAGAGAAAGTACCCAAGGAGCTAAAGGGATCTGCAACCCTATAGGTGGAACAACATTATGAACTAACCAGTACCCCGGAGCTCTTGACTCTAGCTGCATATGTATCAAAAGATGGCCTAGTTGGCCATCACTGGAAAGAGAGGCCCATTGGACATGCAAACTTTATATGCCCCAGTACAGGGTAATGCCAGGGCCAAAAAATGGGAATGGGTGGGTAGGGAAGTGGGGGGGGGGAGTGTATGGGGGACTTTTGGGATAGCATTCTAAATGTAATTGAGGAAAATACGTAATAATAAAAATATTAAAAAAATGTTATCCCCTTTCTCAGTTTCCCCTCTGGAAAACACCTATCCCATCCCCCTTTACCCTGATTCTATGTGGGTACTCCCCCACCCACCCACCTACTCCTGCCTCCCTGCCCTGTCATTCCCTTACCCTGGGGCATGTAGTATTCCAAGGACCAAGGGCCTCTCTTCTGATTGATGCCTGACAAGACCATCCTCTGCTACAGATGTGGCTGGAGCCGCGGGTCACATCATGTGTAGTCTTTTGTTGGTTGTTTAGTCTCTGGGATTTCTGGGGGCATGTGTGTCTGGTTGGTTGGTATTGTTGTTCTTCATATGGGATTGCAAACCACTTCAGCTTCTTCAGTCCTTTCTCTAACTCCTTTATTGGGAACCTCATGCTCAGTCCAATGGTTGGCTACAAGCCTCTGCCCCTGTATTTCTCTGTCACTGACAAAGCCTCTCAGGAGAAAGCTATATCACACTCCTGTCAGCAAGCACTTATTGGCATTTGTAATAGTATTTGAGTTTGGTGACTGTATATGGGATAGAACCCCAGGTGGGACAGTCTCTGGATTGCCTTTCCTTCAATGTCTGATCCACACTTTGTTGCAGTATTTCCTCCCATGTGTATTTTGTTCCCCCTTGTAAGGCAGACTGAAGAATCCACATTTTGGTATTCCTTCCTCTTGAGCTTCATTCAGTCTGAGAATTGTATGTAGGGTATTCTGAGTTTTGGGGCTAATATCCACTTATCAGTGAGTGGATAACATGTGTGTTCTTCTGTGATTGTGTTACCTAACTCAGGATGATATTTTCTAGTTCCATTCATTTGCCTAAGAATTTCATGAAATCATTGTTTTTAGTAGCTAACTAGTACCTCATTGTGTAAATGTACCACATTTTCATTATCCATTCCTCTTTTGAAGGACATCTGGGTCCTTTCCAGCTTCTGGCTATTATAAATAAGGCTGCTATGTGAACACATTGAAGCATGTCTTTGTGGTGTCCAGTGTCCACTCAGGCCTTGAGCCATTCCAGAAGCTGGATTCAGGGATGCCACTCCAGGGTTGGGGAGCACATTCTGAGGTCCTGGGGACTGCTGGAGTTGGCCCTGGAATCCAAGGCCTACAGGGAGGCCAGGACCATCTAGTTCTCAGACTCTTGGGCACCCAAGGTGCAGTTGGAGGCCACAGAAGAGCTGAGATCAGAGTGGAGGCCTCCAGGCTGGATCTAGCCCAGGGCCGAAGGAGAGTAGAGGGTAGAGTTCTGGCTAGGTCCTGCAGGGAGGAGAGAGTCCTTGGCTTGTTTGGCAGGCAGCCTGGATTGGTTAGAGGTGGGGGCTGGGAGCTCTGTGTATCCTCCTGAGTGAGATTAGAATGACTCTTTAAGGGAAGACCTGTTCGATTGCTCCTCATGGTGTATTCCAATGAAAAGAGACAGTCCATGGTTTTAAGGCATTTATTCTCATGTCTGAGAGTGGCAATCAGTAAAACCATAATTCACTTTCTCAGGGCATGCCTGAGGTTAAATTCCTTTTGCAGGGAGGAGTGACTGGAAGGAGAGTTATCTGGCTAAGCCTTGAGACCTTTAGGTATCTCATTAAAATGGAGATCTGTCTTGAGGATACTTGACCTGTGGTTATATCCTCTACATTTAGAGGGGCTTGGGGCTTTGCTCTTATGAGACTGATGGTCACAAACCTATGGAGAGCTTTGGTCTCATGCCAGGAGCCTGGTGTCCTGGAGTGTAGCAAAATCCTAACCATTCCTTGCAAGGTTATCTCCATCATGGTCACCTGGGTTTCAAGCCTTAGCTCAACCAGAAACCAGGGTGCCTTTCACAGTCCTACATGTGTCTTTGTTTTATATTGGTGCATCTTTTGGGTATATGTCCAGGAGTGGTATAATTGGGTCCTCAGGAAGTACTATGTCCAATGTTTTGACTTCTTCCTTTTCAATTTGTATCCCTTTGATCTCCTTTTGTTTATTTTTCAGCTAGTTTATCCTTTAAATCGAGGAAAGTTCATGATTTGTTTGAGTCAGTTTTATACCCAGCCATATTGCTGAAGATGATTATCAGGTTTAGGAGTTCTCTGGTATAATTTTTTCAAATGTTTTCTCAGCATCTAATGAGATAGATGATGATATTGTTTGTTCATTATATATATATGAAAAGTTGAGGAATTTCTGTATATTGAATCATTCCCACATCCCTTAGTTGAATTAGACTTGATCATGATGGATCATGATGGATGTGTTTTGGATTCGGATTGCCTGTATTTCATTGAGTATTTTTGCATCAATATTCATAAAGTTCTCTTTCTATGTTGGATTCTTGTGTCATTTAAGAATAATCCTAATTGTGGCTTCATAGAATGAATTGTGTAGTGTTCCTTCTGTCTCTATTTTATGAAATGCTTTGAGAAATATTGGGTCTTTTTTGAAAGTCTGTTAGAATTCTGCAATAGATAAGTCTTGTCCTGAGATATTTTTGTTTGGGAGATTTTGATAACTGCTTCTATTTCTATTTCATTGAGGGGACGATTTAGATTGTTTTTCTAATCCTGATTTAAATTTGTTACCTGGTATCTGTCTAGAAAATTGTACATTTCATCAATATTTTCCAGGTTTTTTTTGTTTGTTTGTTTGTTTTGTTTTGTTTTGTTTTGTTTTGTTTTTTTTGAGTATAGGCTTTTGTAGTAGGATGATATTTTGCATTACCTTGGTTTCTGTTGTTAGGTCTTCCTTTTCATTTTTGATTTTGCTAATTTGGATACTGTCTCTTTGCCCTCTGGTTAGTCTGGCTAATGGTTTATATGTCTTGTTGATTTTCACAAAGAAACAGCTCCTGGCTTTGTTGATCTGTTGTATATTTCTTTTTGTTTCAACTTTGTTCATTTAGCCTTGAGTTTGATTATTTCCTGTTGTCTTCTCCTCTTGGATGTATTTGCTTCTTTTTGTTTTACAACTTTCAGGTGTGCTGTAAAGATGCTACTGTATGCTTTCTTCTGTTTCTTTTTGGAGGCAGTCAGAGCTATGATTTTCTTTTTCTCTTAGCACTGCTTTCATTGTGTCCCATAAGTTTCGTTATGCTGTGCCTTTATTTTCATTAAATTCTAAAATGTCTTTAATTTCTTTCTCATTTCTTCCTTGACCAAGTTATCATTAAGTAGGTTGTTGTTCTGCTTCCAGGTGTACATAGGGTTTCATTGTTTTTGTTGTTATTAAAAACCAGCCTTAGTCAGTGGAGATCTGATAGGATTTATGGGATTATTTCAATCTTTTATGTGTTGAGGCCTGTTTTTTTATGATTATATGCTATTTTGAAGAAGATACCATGAGGTGTTGAGAAGAAGGTATAATCTTTTGATTTAGGATTTAATATTCTATAGATATTTGTTAAATATATTTGGTGCATAATTTCTGTTAGTTTCACTGTGTTTCTATTTAATTTTTTGTTTCCATGATCTGTTTATTGGTGAGAATGGGTTATTGAAGTCACCCACTATTATTATATGAGGTGAAATATTTGCTTTGAGCTTTTGGAAAGTTTCTTTTATGAATCTGGATGTGTTTCATTTGGAGCATAGATGTTCAGAATTGAGTTCATCTTGGTAGGTTTTTCCTTTGACAAGTATGAAGTTTCTTTCCTTATTTTGATAAATTTTGGTTGAAAATTAATTTTGTTTGACATTTGAATAGCTATCCCAGCTTGATTTTTTGAGACCATTTACTTGGAAATTTTCTTCCTGGAGGGACCAGGAAGTTTTGAGAGCAGGTGGAGTGGGGGTTGGGGGCATCTACATGGCGACATGGGTTATGTGGAGGAGATGTGAGATATGGAGCAGACAGAGGGGTGGATATAGGGGTGGGGGATGGAATATGAAGTGTAAAAAAATAAATTAAAAATTAAATTGTCATTGTTCTTGAACTGCATTTCCTGTATGCATCAAAATGCTGTGTCCTAGTAGTCTATGTCCTTTTGTTGAGAAATTGACTCCACTGATGTTAAGAGATATTAAGGAAAAGTGATTGTTGCTTCCTGTTATTTTTGTTGTTAGATATGGAATTATGTTTGTGTGGCTATCTTCTTTTTGGTTTGTTAAAAGATTACTTCCTTTGTTTGTCTAGTATGTAATTTCTGCCCATGCATTTGAGTTTCCCATATATTATCAACTGTAGGGCTGGATTTTTTGAAAGATAGTGTGTAAATTAGTTTTTTTGTCTATGTTAACTGAGAATTTTGCCTGGGCTAGCAGTTGTGTTCTCTTAGGATCTGTATGACATCTTCCCAGGATATTCAGGTTTTTATAGTCTCTGGTGAGAAGTCTGGTTTATTTCTGATAGGTCTGCCTTTATATGTAACTTGACATTTTTTCCTTACTAATTTTAATATTCTTTCTTTATTTTGTGTTTGGTTATTATGAGATGGAAGGATTTTCTTTTCTGGTCCAGGCTATTTGTAGTTCTGTAGGTGTCTTGTATGTTCATGGGCATCTCTTTCTTCAGGTTGGGGAGTTTTCTTCTATAACTTTGTTGAAGATATTTACTGGCTCTTTAAGTTGGAAATCTTAGCTCTCTTCTATACCTATTATCCTTAAGTTTGACCTTCTTACTCTGTCCTGGGACTCCTGGATATTTTGGCTTGGGAGATTTTTGCATTTATCCCTTTCTTTAACTGTTGTGTCAATGTTTTCTATGGTGTCTTCTACACATGAGATTTTTCTCTTCTATCTCTAGTATTCTGTTGGTGATGCTTGCATCTATGACTGCTGATCTCTTACCTAGGTTTTCTGTCTCCAGTGTTGTTTCCCTTTGTAATCTCTTTATTGTTTCTATTTCCATCTTTAGATCCTTCAATTCCTTCACCTGTTTGGTTGTTTATTCCTGTAATTCTTTAAGGTTTTTTTTTTTTGTGTGTGTGTGTGTTTCCTCTTTAAGGGCTTCTACCTGTTTATTCGTGTTCTCCTGTTTTGTTGTTGTTGTTTTGTTTTGTTTTTTGTTTTTGTTTTTTATTTTATCTTAATTATAATTTTATTTTGAATGCATAAGACAATACAGAAATACATTTTGAAGACAAATGCCAACCACTCATATCAATATATATATATAATATATAATATTGTAATAATATATAATCAATATTATTTGTAATCTGGAATGGAAAACTCCATGAAAAAACTGACATGTTGATAGGTGTGTATGAATGACATAAATCATTTTTGGATAGTTGAGATAAATGGTATTTAGTAAAAAATAATGTAATTAATTTAGAATAAATGAAATCATGTATATTAATAAAAATCTGAAAATATGGCAATTTGGCTTAAGATTAGATAATATTTTCTGATTTGGAGATAAGAATATAACACTATTAAAAATAGATTGAAGAGCAAATACAGTGATTTTAGAAAGACTAGAATGAGTACTGAGTCAAATCTGAAGATAATGCTGAATCAGAAAGATGTCTTTAACATGGACTTTAGTGAATATAAACAGCTAGGATTACAAAGTAAACAGAGCTGAACAAATCTAATTTTTAGAATGAGTTTTAAATAATTTAACCTGCGGTCAAGCACTATATACTCCTATGCCACCTCTCATCACCAAAATAAATAAATGAATGAATGAATAAATAAATAAAATAAGTTGTCCAATTTAATTTTATTTTTAATTTATTTTTTTACACTTCATATTCCATCCCCCACCCCTATATCCACCCCTCTGTCTGCTCCATATCTCACATCTCCTCCACATAACCCATGTCGCCATGTAGATGCCCCCAACCCCCACTCCACCTGCTCTCAAAACTTCCTGGTCCCTCCAGTCTCTTGAGGGTTAGGTGGATCATATCTGAATGAACACAGACCTGGAAGTCCTCTACTCTATGTGTGTTGGGGACCTCGCATCAACTGGTGTATGCAGTTTGTTTGGTGGTCCAGTGTTTGAGAGATCTCAGGGATCCAGATTAATTGAGACTGCTGGTCCTTAATTAATCTTTTAATCTCAATTACATGATTGTCCTTCTCCTTAGCTTTTTTCGGCCTTCCCTAATTCACCCACAGGGGTCAGCTGCTTCTGTCCACTGGTTGGGAGCAAATATCTGCATCTGATACTTTCAGCTGCTTGTTGGATCTTTCAGAGTATGGTCATGCTAGGCACCTTTTTGTGAGTGCTCCATAGCCTCAGTAATAGTGTCAGGCCTTGAGACCTCCCTCTGAGCTGGATCTCACTTTGGTTCTGTTGCTGGACCTTCTTTTCCTCAGTCTCCTCTCCATTTCCATCCCTGCAATTCTTTCAGACAGGAGCAATTATGGGTCAGAGATATCATTAGGGAATGGTAACCCATCCCTCACTTTAAGCCCTGCTTTCCTTTTTTTTTTTTTTTTTCCACTTTTTCCTGCTGGAGGTGGGCTCTGTAAGTTCCCTCTCCCTACTGTTGGCCCTCATATAAAGTCCCTCCCTTTGAGTCCTGAGTGTCTTTCACCTCCCTGGTCACTGGTGCATTCTGGGGGATCTGCCCAACCTCCTATTTCCTGAAGTTGCCTGTTTACATTCTTTCTGTTGGCCATCAGGGCTTCATTTTTGTTCACTCACCCAATACCAGATCAGATTTCACTCTTCCAGCTCCCACTACCCCTCCCACCTTGTCCACTTTCCCTCCCAAGGTACTTTCTTGCTTTTTCTAGGGTGTAGTTTCCCTCCTTGTGTTGGAGTTTTCCATCTATTCTTCTTTCTTTCTTTCTTTCTTTCTTTCTTTCTTTCTTTCTTTCTTTCTTTCTTTCTTTCTTTCTTTCCATCTGTCTGTCTGTCTGTCTGTCTGTCTGTCTGTCTGTCTATTTCTGATTTTAGAAACATGGACAGTTTTGTTCAATTTGTTTTCCTGTAATTTTTTTAAGGGATTTTTGTGTTTACTCTTTAAAGGCTTCTGCCTGTTTAACCTGTGTTCTCCTGTATTTCTTTAAGGGAGTTATTTATGTCCTTCTTAAAGTCCTCTGTCATCATGAGATGTAATTTTAAAATCGTAATCTTGCTCTTCTGGTATATCCAGGACTTGTTGTAGTGGGAGGAATGGGTTCTGATTATGCCAAGCAGCCTTGATTTCTGTTGCTTGTGTTCTTGTGGTTGCCTCTCACAATCTGGTTATCTCTAGTGCTTTGTAGCCTTCCTATTTCTGACTGGATGGAGCCTGTCCCACCTCTCATCCTGGTTGTGTCATTTCTTCTCAGTGTCCAGCTGTACCTGTGATTCTGAGATTCTGGGATCCTCTGATCCTGATATCCTGGGTGTGTCAGAGCTCCTGGGAGTATAGGTGTCTGTGGTATCTTGAAATCCTGGAGTGACCATTTTCCTGAGATCTTGTGCCAGAGCTTCTGAGAGTCAAGCTTTCTCTGTGTGTTGCTGGGGTGGGTGTGCAGCCAGAGCCTGCCCTGGGTTTACTCCAGGCACAGGTGAAAGCTGGAACTAACCTGTGCATCTGTCCAGGTGGGGGTTTGTTTCCCTGATTCCTGTGGGGGATCCCAGTTACACTGGGTGTTTGGAAAGATATTGTGTCCTTAACTGTGATCTTGAATGTTTCAGAGCTCCTGTTCTCCTGGGTGTGTCTGATCTGGGAGTGGAGCTTACTCTGTGATCCTGTGATTCTGTGATTTTGTGGTCCTATTATCCTGGGCAATTCAGAACACCTGGGAGTCAGGCTTCCTCTGGGTGTTGTAAGAGTGGTTGTAGAGCTAGCACCACAAATCTGCTCTGGGTGCAGATTCAGATAAGAAGGAACACATGCCACTGTCTGTGTGGGGGTTCCTGTATCTCTGGATGATGGCACACCCACTTACTCTGGAAGTTTGGGCAGATGTTTTTATCTTCCTCACCTGTGATTCTGGATGTGTTAGAGCACCTGCGATTCAAGCTTCCACTGGGTATTGTGGGACTGGGTAAGAAGCCAGTGCCCAAGGTCTGCTCAGGGCAGAGGTTCAGACAGGAAGGCAAAAATGCTACTTTTTTTTTTCTTTCAATTGTATATTTTGGCTTCTTCGTCAAAGACCAATTGTAAATATGTAGTTTTATTTCAGGGTCTTCAATTCTATGCCATTGATTAATTTTTCTGACTCTGTACTAAACCATGCAGTATTTATAACTATTTCTCTGTAATATAGCTTGAGGTCTGGGATGGTAATTCCCCCAGAAGTTCTTTTATTGTTAAGAATTGTTATTGCTATTGTGTTTGTTTGTTTGTTTGTTTTTTCAGATGAATTTGAGAATTGCTCTTTCCATACCTTTGAAGTATTGTGTTGGAATTTTGATGGGGACTGAATTAAATCTGTAGATTGCTTTTGTAGGTTGACCAGCTTTATTATGTTAATTCTGCCAACTCATTAACATGGGAGAGCTCACCATTTTCTGTGAGGGCTTTGATTCTTTTCTTGAGAGACTTGAAATTCCTGTTATAAGACTAATATATATTTATTTTGGATCAAAAGGTGTTATTTCAAAAATTTGTGAGGTTTTGTATCCCCCCAAGCAAGTTGCAAACACATAAGCTCCTGTAAATTTTTAGCACACATAAGAAAATGAATTTTTTAACTTAAATGTATAAAAATGCTTATAAGATAGGGTCTTTCAGGCAAAAGTACTTGAAAAATCACTATCTTTTTAATAAAATATGGAATAACTTAGATCACTGTAGATTTTTGTCTCAACATGCCTCAATTATTTTCCCTAATTTCCATATATAATCTCTCTTTTGCTCATCATGTGGTAACAGTAAATACTAGATAGTGTCAAACAACTTTAGTCGTATTCCTTTACCTATTCATCTTCCAGTATTAGGAGATTAGGAGCATAAACCAGCAATGAAGATATCATCTTTTAAGTCTCCAAGTTGTTTTGTTTGGGTTTTTTTTTTTTTTTTTTTTTTTTTGCTTTGGTTTGGTTTTTTTGTTTGCTTGTTTGTTGTTTTTTGATTTGTTTTTTTTTTTTTTTTTGTTTTTTGGAAGTATTCTGATTAAATAAAGTTACTAGACTTTTCAAATAATTCATTCAGAATGAAAGGACAAGTTGATATCTTTGAGAACTATAAAACTGAGTGCTACAATAAAAACAACATAGAAAACAGTTTGTCTTTAATTTAAATAAGTTATATTCAGGCACTTAATAAGAAAAGTTGAAATACTTGAAACATCACAGCTCACAGATTCACTATTCTACTTATGTGAAATATATGCACAACAATTGTAACATTCCCATGCTACTATGAAATCTGTGTCTTGAGGCTACAGGATGTCCTCAAAAATTTATAATACAAAGCTAACATTCTTTTATGTTTAAAAATAGATTCTTATCTTATTCAATACATCCTGACTACAGTTTTCCCTCCTTCTGCTTCTCTGAGCAACCTTCCTACTTTTTCTCTCCCCAAGATGTATTCCCCCTCTGGTTCAATGCAGGACCCCAAAAGATGACAGTCAAACAGTACAAAGCAAGATACAGCAATACGAGGCAACACCCCTCATATCAAGGATTTACAAGGTAAATTAAGAAGAGAAAAATTCCAAGAGCAGCCAAATAAAAAAGGCATAGATACACCTGATCACACTGTTTCCTGTTTCAGTCTCTCTGAACCCATATGAGCCCTGCTTGATTCAGTAGTTCAGTGGGTGATGCTCTTTTGGTGTCCTCCATCCTCTATGAATTCTATAAAATTCCCTGTACCACTTCCATGTCCCATCCACCCTGTCCAGCAGGAAAGAAGCAATACCATGTTGTCTTTCTTCAAGCAGGTTTATTCAGGAACACTTCACACTGCAATGCAGGAACGGGAATCCCGTGAACAACTGCCCGAACAACCCCGGGTGCACCTTAAATACCCTATTGACTCCTCCCAATCACCCCAGTCACATAACAGCAGTCCATTGGTTCACAGCAAGTGACGATGCCTCAGGCTAGCTGACAAGGCATGGCGTCTGCACAGTACAGGCGGCTGGGATGTGGCTAAATCTGAGGTAATGAGGAAGTCACGCGCAGGTCATAAGACCTGGCAGCGGTCCCAGGCGCCATCTTGGGGCAGCGGCAGCACCCGCTCCTCACATCTCCCCCTTATTTATTATTTTGGCAGAGAAAATGCCTGTCTTAGGTTGCCCCCTGAGATAATTCTCCTTACCCGTCATCGGGATGACAGACAGCAGTGGTCTGATCCCCGTCTTAGGCTGGAAACACCTCCAGGGAGTCTTACCCGTCATTGACTACTTCTCCAGCATGCCAAGCCACACTTGAGAAGATTGTCCCAGCTCTAGGGCTGCAAAAGCCTGAATCAACAGTGCCTTTGCATGGGTTATGCCTTTTTTTGCATACAGCAAATGCATCACAGGGCCATTACTCCTGTGGCAATGCAGATGATTGCCATCCCTCCTATCCCCGCCCTTCCTTGACGTGCGATATTGCTGTGACTATGGCAGCAGTAATCTCAAAATATCTTTTAGGTCTAAACAGTGTCATTACAGATGGAGCTTGCACTGGCCAGGGTACAAATCTAGGCATACGGGTTATCACAGCCAAGGAAAATACAGATGTATTCTAATACATACTATAAATGCAATTATCACTACTATGATTCTTGAAGCCAAAACACTCACAGAATTTTCAAACAAATCAGACCCGTTCCAATAACAACTAGCATTTCCCCAGCCCCCTCCCATCAGTATACTTAGAGGTGACAAATCAGTATAGCTTCCATGTACCCCACATAACAACCATACATTAAAATGATTATTAGCCCCTCGATGTGCTGGGCTTTGATATGTTCAATTATAACCTGCAAATGTTTGATTATGCGTGGTACTAATGTATGGAGAAAAGGTAAAATACTTTTTCACCACTCAAGCTGCCTTCTGGGATTGACATCTAGTCCACTGAGGCTAAGAGTCTCGTGTGCCTCTGCAAAACGGGGCCCAGCGTGGTTGGGGTAGAATGCTAGCATTGCCCTTGGGTATGCTCGAAGGCCAAGTTCCTCTGATCCAAGTAGCATTAGCTCAGATTGAACTATTAAAAGGTCTATCCAACCACGCAGCAGTCTGATTATACAATTGCATACACACACTATCTTGAGAAATATTTACAATAAGCTGAAAGCATAATACCTCTCCCAGGGCAAGCTGGAGAGGTTCCGTCACCGGTGCCACTCCTTCATCATCAGATAAAAAAGGGTAGCTGCAAAGATGTATTGGAGGTAAAGAAATGAGGAAACACTTGAGTGGAATGGGTCAAGGATATTGGCTTTGGAAACACCGACATGATGCCCCATCATAGCTCCTCACTCCTGCACCTCGTCACCATCATCAGTATTCCCAGGAGAATCAGCATCACCCCTTTGGTCATCCTTCAGCACTCGAGTCAGTCGTTCAGGTACCCACAACAGATGGCGGTGGTCCTGGGGAAACACACAAACAGACCCTCTCGCCCACACCAACACTGGATCTGGCCCATGCCATTGGCCATCCAACACTTTCTTCCACATAACTGTCCCCTTCTGAGATGCATCAGGATTACTGAATCTCTGCAGCAGTACAATTAAATTTATCTTTATTTAAAACATTAAGAGTAAATAAGGCTATAGACAGGCGTTCCCAGGGAGTCGCCCCTAGGGCAACTCCCCCTTTTTGTTTTATTAAGCATTCTTTTAGGGTACGATGAGCACGTTCAATTATTCCCTGCCCCTGAGGTTTATAGGGAATACCATGTACAAGATGAACACCCATCATCTTACAAAAGCTAACAAAAGTATTGGAAGTATAAGCAGGGCCATTATCAGTTTTTAATTCTTTGGGTTGACCCCAAGCACCCCATGCTTCAAAGCAACGACCTATGACATGACGGGCCTTATCTCCAGTATGCAAAGAAGCAAAAATTACTCCAGAGGCAGTATCAATTGAAATATGAACAAACTGCCCGAGGACTCCAGTAGGTTTATTTTCTGATGGCAAAATACATAATGATATAGGAAGATCAACCTCTCTCCTCTTTAAAGCAGCAACTTGAATAGCCTTCTCTACTAACGTTAAGGCTTCCCTAGAACTCTCTCTGAATCCAGGGCTGCCACTCCTGGGAAGATATCATAAAGAGGTTTCAATTGCTTATTTGTTAGACCCAGATAAGGCCTATAACCAATTGAATATCTCCTAGCAACTTCTGCAATATCCAGGGATCAATCCCATAATTAGCCTCCAAACGATGACAGCATGGCATACACTAGCAAGCCTTTGTTGCAAGGACCATGATATAGCTGTCCCTTGTGAGACTAGGCCGGGTCCTAGCAAACACAGAAGTGGATGCTCACAGTTAACTATTGGATGGATCACAGGGCCCCCAATGGAGGAGCTAGAGAAAGTATCGAAGGAGCTAAAGAGATCTGCAACCCTATCGGTGGAACAGCATTATGAACTAACCAGTACCCCAGAGCTCTTGACTCTAGCTGCATATGTATCAAAAGATGGCCTAGTTGGCCATCACTGGAAAGAGAGGCCCATTGGTCAGGCAAACTTTATATGCCCCAGTACAGGGGAACGCCAGGGCCAAAAAATGAGAATGGGTGGATAGGGGAGTGGGGGGGAGGGTGTGGGGGACTTTTGGGATAGCATTGGAAATGTAATTGAGGAAAATACGTAATTAAAAAAAAGGAAAAAAAAAAAGAAAATCATTTAAAGTCCTTAGATTATCAGTTCTGATTTGAATCTTCTGTGGAGTTATATATCTTTCTGTTATTTTGCTTCCTAAAGAATGGATGACCTTGCCCTTCTGCACCTTTTCAGGGGATACTGTAAGCCTTCTCTTTTGTAGCTGTTGTATAATCTTACTATATGCCGAATCCAGCATTTCCTCCATTGGTGCTGCCAGAAGGACATCATCCATATAATGGTAACATTTTATTCTGGGGAATTCCTTTCTAACCTCATATAAGGTTGCATCTACATATAGCTGACACATAGCGGGACTATTGGCCATGCCCTGGGGAAAAACAACCCACTCAAACCTCTGATCTGTTTCTTCATGATTTATAGAAGACAAAATAAATGCAAATCTTACTGCATCTTGTTCATGCAAGGAGATGGAAAAGAAGCAATCTTCACTATCTAAAACTATCACTGGCCATGCTTTTGGAAGCACCGATGGTAAGGGCAAACCTCTTTGAGTAGGTCCCATGATGACCATTTGTTTATTAATCTCTCTAAGATCATGTAACAACCTCCATTTCCATGATTTTTTTCTTAATGACAAATATGGGGGTATTCCAAAGAGAAGTAGAGGGGCGAAAATGTCCCATTTGTAACTGTTCTTGAACTAATTCTTTAGCAGCCTGTAATTTCTCTAAGGGCAAAGGCCACTGAAGAACCCATACTGGATCCTCAGTCTTCCAAGTAATGGGGATGGCCTCCTCAGTGGCCCCTAGGAAAAACCCAGTCCAGCAAGACCTTTCTTTGAACTCACAGGAATAGGGGACTTCCTGCCCTGCAATCGAGGCCCTAATCCTTTTCCAGATTGATCAAAAACTTGAAGTGGATAATTTGTTTGGGCTGCAGCAAACCTCCCTTGCCCCAGTAACATATCTTGATCCCAAGCAGCCTGTCCTGCCCTGTCCTGGTGAGCTGCTTGCTCACCAACAAATTCTATGAAAAATGATTTCCAATCCAGACACTGACCCGGGGACAGGCAAGCACAAGCGAGGTTCTGCCAATCGCTCAGTGTAAGGCAGTAGCGATGCAGTGACACAAGCAGAGCCACCACAAAAGCAGCAGTCACTCCATAAGCCCTTACGCCTTCAGCCAGTCTCTGTATAATCTTCCAGTCTAATGGTTCATGAAATCTAGCTCCTTGTGCATCCTGGAACACTGGGTAGCACTGTGCTCTTAGCTCTCTCCACGTCTCTGGGTGTAGAGACCGTCCGAACGTTCCTCCTGGATCGTATGACAGTGGTGGCGGAGGACCTGGTGCCGAAGGCTGAACCTTCACTCTCACTTTTTAGAGACCGTCTGCAAGGCTTTCTAAATTATCCTCAGACAAGTCCCCCTCGCTAGAGCTACTTTCTACATCAGACTCCTGTGATCTCTCCTCTCTTACTCTGTTCAAAGCCTCATTCCCTTTCTGCAACTCAGCCCCACACTTCTCTCTGTCCTTAATACAGTTATGTACTAACTTCCTTACCGGAGGCACCCCCTTGACAAGGACCCCTTGCTCCTCGGCAAACTTCAGATCCTTCCCTAATTTCTCCCAACTAGGCCCTGTAAGATGCGCTGACACAGGGAACCACGGAACTACCTGATCAACGGCCTTTAGAAAGTTTTCTAATGTCTCCTTTTTCAGCCCGATTCCTTTTACTTTCAACAAATCCTTTAATGCCTGGCGAACGGACTGCCCTGATGTTGTGTCACTCATAACTGTTTTACCTTAATCGTCCCTAACCAGGAACCTTATTGTCTCTAACTGAGAACTTGAATTGTCCGACTTACCTGGAAGCTTTCCAGCCGGCTAACATGACCTCTTGAAGTTCTGGACCCGCAATGCTCTCTCAAAGCAGAAGTCTCTGTACAGGTTCCACCACTTGTTGTGTCCACCCCGACCAGCAGGAAAGACGCAACACCATGTTGTCCTTCTTCAAGCAGGTTTATTCAGGAATACTTTGCATTGCAATGCAGGAATGGGAATCTCCCGAACAACCCAGGGTGTGTCTTAAATATCCTACTGACTCCTCCCAATCACCCCAGTCATGTAACAGCAGTCCATTGGTTCACAGCAAGTTATGACACCTCAGGGGAGCTGAAGAAGCATGGTGTCTGTGCAGTGCAGGTGGCTGGAATGTGGCTAAGTCTGAGGTAATGAGGAAGTGAGGTACAGGTCATAAGACCTGGCAGCCACCCCGGGTGCCATCTTGGGGCAGCAGCCGCACCCACTCCTCACACTTCCATGGGGCTTGTGGAGCTCTGAGGTGAGGAATATGATGGAGACTTTCAATTTACATTTTCTCTGCAAGTATTTTGTAGCTATGGATTTCTTTATCTATTTTTATCTGCTAACGGAGGAAGCCTCTCTATTGAAACTGAACCAGTCACTAATCTATGACTATAGCAGAAGATTATTAGGAATCATTTCATTGTTTTTTTATTTTATTTTGCTTTGTTTTGACCAGTCATGTTTTGTTCTATCCTAGATCTATCCTATCCTATCTCCTATCTATCCTATCTCCAGTTCCTGGCTATCCAGGCAGTGTCAGGCATGGGCTCCCTTTCTTGGTATGGACCTGAAGTTAAGCCAGTCATTGGTTGAACACTCATATGGGTTGTGTGCCATCACTGTCCCAGGTCATCTTGTAAGCAGGGCAAATTGTAGACCCATGGTTTTGTGAATGGATTCCTGTCCAGGTTTCCCTTTTATTAATCTGCAGAGTGTCATCCTTCACCAAAAAGACTAGAATATAAGGGTGATGGTTCCATGCAGGAATTGGCTAGATCTCTCTAGGTCTAGTGGTTAAATATCTGTACATATTTTGTCCTTGGAAATGGTCCCTCGACACCCATTGACAGTTTTCTGAGGAAGGCTTTAAATCTTAGCCTAGTTTGCGTAGGGATCTGTATATGACCCCCTTGGCCAACAATTCCACTGAGTGTGACCCTGTCCAATGACTTGGACCAAACTCTCTCTCTTCCATTGCCAGGAGTCCTCACAAGGGTCACTGCAGGCATAAATTTTCTCAACCTACTTTAGGAAGCATTCAAACTCCCTTCTAGCCTAAAACACATCAGAAGTAGTGGAAAAGAAAAGATATTAGGAGATGGAGGAAGTAGACCTGTTTAGAAATAGTTTTTTGAGGGCAAGTCTAATCTTCATTGTCAGGATATCAGCACTTTAGTCCAGTAGCAAACACTATATATGAATCACCAGCTGCAGTCCAATCCTCTTGGCAGACACAACACATGAACCATCAGCTGAAGTACAGTACACATGGCAGTCACTTCATGTGGAATTATCAAGGCCAGTTCCATCCAGAAAAAAATCCAAGGCCATGGAATCAGCAAGAAGCCACAGGAATCTCAAGAGACATTTTTTGTATTGTTTTTGTTATTGTTTTGTTTTTGTTTGTTTTTCTATTAGATATTTTCTTTATTTACATTGCAAATGTTATCATGAAAGTTGCCTATACCCTCGCCCCACCATTCTCCCCTAACAACCCACTCCTGCTTCTTGGCCCTGGTGTTCTCCTGTACTGGGGCATATAAAGTTTGTAAGAACAAGGAGCCTCTCTTTCCACTTATGGCCGACTAGGCCATCTTCTGCTACATATGCAGCTAGAAACATGATCTCTGGGGTTACTGGTTAGTTCATATTGTTGTTCCACCTATAGGGTTGCAGACCCCTTCAGCTCTTTCTTTCTCTAGCTCCTCAATTGGGGGCCCTGTGTTCCATCCTATAGATGACTATGACTATAATCATCCACTTCTGTATTTGCCAGGCACTAGCATAGCCTCACACTAGAAAGCTATTATCAAGGTCCTTTCAGCAAAATCTTGCTGGCATATGCAATAGTGTCTGGGTTAGGTGGCTGATTATGGGATGGATCCCAGGGTGGGGCAGTCTCTGGATGCTCTATCCTTTCCTCTTAGCTCCAAACTTTGTCTTTGCTACTCCTTCCATGGGTATTTTGTTCCCAATTCTAAGGAGGAATGATGTGATCCTCTATGGCATCACCACGAACAGAGGTGAGCAACACAATGTAGGGGAAAGTAATACATGCCTATTGTTATTGAAGAAAAGTAAGATGGAGCAAAACAAACTAATGCTCCAAATCCCTCTGTATGTGGGGTCATAATTATATTCCTGCTGAGCAGCATGCATCCATTCCCAAGTTTGCTATGGAAAATCATCCTTTCACCTATGTCTGCTTTGGCAAATTCTCCTGTCATATTGTACATACTTTATTTTTAGGTGCTTCAAAATTTTCACTTCTCTTGAAAGAACTGTATATTTACTGGAAGAAGGATACAGACATGATCTTTCTTTTTTTTCAATTTTTTATTAGATATTTTCTTCTTTTATATTTCAAATGCTATCCAGAAAGTCCCCTAAACCACCACCACACCCGCCGTGCTCCCCTAAACACCTACTCACACATCTTGGCACTGGTATTCCCCTGCAATGGAGCATATAAAGTTTGCAAGACTAAGGGGCCTCTTTTCCCAATGATGGCTGACTAGTCCATCTTCTGATGCATATGCAGCTAGAAACACAAGCTCTAGGGGTACTGGTTTGTTCATAAAGTTGTTCCACCTAAAGGGTTGCAGACCCTTTCAACTCCTTGGGTACTTTCTCTAACTCCTTCATTGGGGGAACTGTCTTCCATACAAGAGATGACAATGAGCATCCACTTCTGCATTTGCCAGGCACTGGCATAGACTCGCAAGAGACAGCTATATCAGGGTACTTTCAGTAAAATCTTGCTTGCATATGCAGTAGTGTCTGGGTTTTGTGACTGATTATGGTATGGATACCCGGTTGGGGAAGTCTCTGGACCGTCCATCCTTTTGACTCAGCTCCAAACTTTGTCTCTGTAACTCCTTCCATGGGTATTTTGCTCAATATTCTAAAGAGGAATGAAGTATCCATGTGTTGGTCTTCCTTCTTCTTGATTTTCTTGTGTTTTGCAAATTGTATCTTGGGTATTCTAAGTTTCTGGGCTATATTCACTTATCATTGAGTGCATATCAAGTGAGTTCTTTTTTGATTGGGTTACCTCACTCAGGATGATATCTTCCAGATCCATCCATTTGCCTATGAATTTTATAAACTCATTGCTTTTAATAGCTGAGTAGTACTCCATTGTGTAAATGTACCATATTTTCTGTAAACATTCTTCTGTTGAGGAACATCTGAGTTTTTTTCCAGCTTCTGACTATTATAAATAAGACTGCTATGAATAGAGTGGAGCATCTGTACTTATTACAAGTTGGAACATCTTCTGGGTATATGCCCAGGAGAGGTATTTCTGGATCTTGCAGTAGTATTCTGTCTAATTTTCTGAGGAACAGCCAGACTAATTTCCAGAGTCATTGTACAAGCTTACAATTGTACCAGCAATGGAGGAATATTCATTTTCTCCACATCCTCACCAGCATCTGCTGTCACCTGAATTTTATATCATAGCCATTCTGACTGGTATGAGGTGGAATCTCAGGGTTGTTTTGATTTGCATTTCCCTGATGATTAAGGATGTTGAACATTTTTTTTTTCAGGTGATTCTCAGCCCTTTGGTATTCCTCAGTTGAGAATTCTTTGTTTAGATCTGTACCCCCTTTTTTAAATGGGGTTATTTAAATTGCTGGTGTCCAGGTTCTTGAGCTCTTTGTATATATTGATGTTAGTCCCCTATCAGATTAAGGATTGGTAAAAAAAAAAAAAAAAAAAAAAAAAAAAAAAAAAAAAACACTTCCCAATACCTTGGTGGCCTTTTTGTCTTATTGACATTATCTTTTGCCTTGCAGAAGCTTTGCAATTTTATGAGGTCCCATTTATCAATCTTGATCTTACAGCACAAACCATTGCTGTTCTGTTTAGAAAATTCTCCCTAGTGCCCATATCTTCATGGCTTTTTTTCCACTTTCTCACTCTAAATTTCAGTGTCTCTGGTTTTGTGTGGGGTTCTTTGATCCACATCCACTTGAGCTTTGTACAAGGAGATAAGAGTGGATCAATTTGCATTCTTCTGCATGCTAACCATCTGTTGTGCCAGCACCATTTGTTGAAATTGCTTTTTTCCACTGGATGATTTTAGATCCCTTATCAAAGATCAAGTGACCATAGGTATGTGGGTTCATTTCTGGGTCTTCAATTCAATTCTCTTGATATATCTGTCTGTTGCTGTTCCAGTACCATGCAGTTTTTATCACAATTGCTCTGTAGTACAGCTTCAGGTCAGGCATAGTGATTCCACCAGAGGTTCTTTTATTGTGGAGAATAGTTTTTGCTATCCTAGGTTTTTTGTTATTCCAGATGAATTTGCAAATTACCCTTTCGAACACAGTAAAGAATTGTTTTGGAATTTTGATGGGGATTGCATTGAATTTGTAGATTGCTTTCGGCAAGATAGCCATTTTTACTATATTAATCCTGCCAATAAACTGGGTGTGGTTGTGCATGCCTTTAATCCCAGCACTCAGGAGGAAGAGGCAGGTGGATTTCTGAGATCGAGGCCAGCCTGGTCTACAAACTGAGTTCCAGGACATCCAGGGCTATAAAGAGAAACACTGTCCAAAAAAAAAAAAAAAAAAAAAAAAAAATCCTGCCAATCCATGAGCATGTGAGGTCTTTCAATCTTCTGAGATCTTCTTCAATTTCTTTCTTCAGAGACTTGAAGTTCTTACCATACAGATCTTTCACTTCCTTTATTAGAGTCACACCAAAATATTTTATATTATTTGCGACTACTTTAAAGAATGTTGTTTCCCTAATTTCTTTCTCAGACTGTTTATCCTTTGTGTAGAGAAAGGCCATTGATTTGTTTGAGTTAATTTTATATCTAGCTACTGCACTGAAGCTGTTTATCAGGTTTTGGAGTTCTCTGGTGGAATTTTTAGGGTCACTTATATATACTATCAAATCATGTGCAAATAGTGACATTTTGACTTCTTCCATTCCAACTTATATCCCCTTGATGTCCTTTTGTTGTCAAGTTGCTCTGGCTTGGACTAAAAATACTATATTGAATAGGTAGGGAGAAAGTGGTCAGCCTTGTCTAGTCCCTG
Organism: Mus musculus; assembly: GCF_000001635.26. Taxonomy (NCBI): domain Eukaryota; kingdom Metazoa; phylum Chordata; class Mammalia; order Rodentia; family Muridae; genus Mus; species Mus musculus. The sequence goes on from NC_000086.7 coordinate 118,898,816, forward strand.
ATTTTAGTGGGATGGCTTTGAGTTTTTCTCCATTTAGTTTGATGTTAGTTACTCGTTTGCTGTAGATTGCTTTTATTATGGTTAGGTATGTGACTTGAACTCCTTATCATTCCAAGTCTTTTATCATGAAAGGGTGTTGGATTTTGTCAAATGTTTTCTCAGCATATAACAAGATGATCATGTGACTTTTGTCTTTGAGTTTGTTTATATAGTGGATTATGTTGATGGATTTCTGTATATTACACCATCCCTGCATCCCTGGGATGAAGCCTACTTGGTCATGATGGATCATTGTTTTGATGTGTTCTTGGATTTGGTTTGTGAGGATTTTATTGAGTATTTTTGCATCAATATTCATAAGGGAAAATTGTCTGAGGTTCTCTTTCTTTGTTAGATCTTTGTGTTGCTTAGGTATCAGAGTAATTTTGGCTTCATAGAAAGAATTGGGTCATTCAGTTTCCACGTGAATGTTGGCTTTCCATTATTTATGTTGTTATTGAAGATCAGTCTTAGGCCATGGTGGTCTGATAGGATACATGGGACAATTTCAATATTTTTGTATCTATTGAGGCCTGTTTTGTGACCAATTATATGGTCAATTTTGGAGAAGGTCCCGTGAGGTGCTGAGAAGAAGGTATATCCTTTTGTTTTAGGATAAAATGTTCTGTAGATATCTGTCAGGTCCATTTGTTTCATAACTTCTGTTAGTTTCACTGTGTCCCTGTTTAGTTTCTGTTTCCATGATCTGTCCTTTGAAGAAAGTGGTGTGTTGAAGTCTCCCACTATTATTGTGTGAGGTGCAATGTATGCTTTGAGCTTTACTAAAGTGTCTCTGATGAATGTGGCTGCCCTTGCATTTGGTGCGTAGATATTCAGAATTGAGAGTTCCTCTTGGAGGATTTTACCTTTGATGAGTATGAAGTGTCCCTCCTTGTCTTTTTTGATAACTTTGGGTTGGAAGTCGATTTTATCTGATATTAAAATGGCTACTCCAGCTTGTTTCTTCAGTCCATTTGCTTGGAAAATTGTTTTCCAGCCTTTCACTCTGAGGTAGTGTCTGTCTTTTTCCCTGAGATGGATTTCCTGTAAGCAGCAGAATGTTGGGTCCTGTTTGTGTAGCCAGTCTGTTAGTCTATGTCTTTTTATTAGGGAATTGAGTCCATTGATATTAGGAGATATTAAGGAAAAGTAATTGTTGCTCCCTTTTATTTTTGTTGTTAGAGTTGGCATTCTGTTCTTGTGGCTGTCTTCTTTTTGGTTTGTTGAATGGTTACTTTCTTGGTTGTTCTAGGGCGTGATTTCCGTCCTTGTATTGCTTCTTTTCTGTTATTATCCTTTGAAGGGCTGGATTCGTGGAAAGATATTGTGTGAATTTGGTTTTGTCGTGGAATACTTTGGTTTCTCCATCTATGGTAATTGAGAGTTTGGCTGGGTATAGTAGCCTGGGCTGGCATTTGTGTTCTCTTAGTGTCTGTATAACATCTGTCCAGGCTCTTCTGGCTTTCATAGTCTCTGGTGAAAAGTCTGGTGTAATTCTGATAGGCCTTCCTTTATATGTTACTTGACCTTTCTCCCTTACTGCTTTTAATATTCTATCTTTATTTAGTGCATTTGTTGTTCTGATTATTATGTGTCGGGAGGAATTTCTTTTCTGGTCCAGTCTATTTGGAGTTCTGTAGGCTTCTTGTATGATCATGGGCATCTCTTTTTTTATGTTTGGGAAGTTTTCTTCTATTATTTTGTTGAAGATATTAGCTGGACCTTTAAGTTGAAAATCTTCATTCTCATCAATTCCTATTATCCGTAGGTTTGGTCTTCTCATTGTGTCCTGGATTACCTGGATGTTTTGAGTTAGGATCCTTTTGCATTTTGTATTTTCTTTGATTGTTGTGTCGATGCTCTCTATGGAATCTTCTGCACCTGAGATTCTCTCTTCCATTTCTTGTATTCTGTTGCTGATGCTCGCATCTATGGTTCCAGATCTCTTTCCTAGGGTTTCTATCTCCAGCGTTGCCTCGCTTTGGGTTTTCTTTATTGTGTCTACTTCCCCTTTTAGTTCTAGTATGATTTTGTTCATTTCCATCACCTGTTTGGATGTGTTTTCCTGTTTTTCTTTAATGATTTCTACCTGTTTGGCTGTGTTTTCCTGCTTTTCTTTAAGGGCCTGTAACTCTTTAGCAGTGCTCTCCTGTAATTCTTTAAGTGACTTATGAAAGTCCTTCTTGATGTCCTCTATCATCATCATGAAAAATGTTTTTAAATCTGGGTCTAGATTTTCGGTTGTGTTGGGTTGCCCAGGACTAGGTGGGGTGGGAGTGCTGCGTTCTTTGAGAAAATCAACAAGATAGATAAACCCTTAGCTAGACTCACTAAAGGGCACAGGGACAAAATCCTAATTAACAAAATCAGAAATGAAAAGGGAGACATAACAACAGATCCTGAAGAAATCCAAAACACCATCAGATCCTTCTACAAAAGGCTATACTCAACAAAACTGGAAAACCTGGACGAAATGGACAAATTTCTGGACAGATACCAGGTACCAAAGTTGAATCAGGATCAAGTTGACCATCTAAACAGTCCCATATCCCCTAAAGAAATAGAAGCAGTTATTAATAGTCTCCCAACCAAAAAAAGCCCAGGACCAGATGGGTTTAGTGCAGAGTTCTATCAGACCTTCAAAGAAGATCTAATTCCAATTCTGCACAAACTATTTCACAAAATAGAAGTAGAAGTTACTCTACCCAACTCATTTTATGAAGCCACTATTACTCTGATACCTAAACCACAGAAAGATCCAACAAAGATAGAGAACTTCAGACCAATTTCTCTTATAAATATCGATGCAAAAATCCTCAATAAAATTCTCGCTAACCGAATCCAAGAACACATTAAAGCAATCATCCATCCTGACCAAGTAGGTTTTATTCCAGGGATGCAGGGATGTTTTAATATACGAAAATCCATCAATGTAATCCATTATATAAACAAACTCAAAGACAAAACCCACATGATCATCTCGTTAGATGCAGAAAAAGCATTTGACAAGATCCAACACCCATTCATGATAAAAGTTTTGGAAAGATCAGGAATTCAAGGCCCATACCTAAACATGATAAAAGCAATCTACAGCAAACCAGTAGCCAACATCAAAGTAAATGGAGAGAAGCTGGAAGCAATCCCACTAAAATCAGGGACTAGACAAGGCTGCCCACTTTCTCCCTACCTTTTCAACATAGTACTTGAAGTATTAGCCAGAGCAATTCGACAACAAAAGGAGATCAAGGGGATACAAATTGGAAAAGAGGAAGTCAAAATATCACTTTTTGCAGATGATATGATAGTATATATAAGTGACCCTAAAAATTCTACCAGAGAACTCCTAAACCTGATAAACAGCTTCGGTGAAGTAGCTGGATATAAAATAAACTCAAACAAGTCAATGGCCTTTATCTATACAAAGAATAAACAGGCTGAGAAAGAAATTAGGGAAACAACACCTTTCTCAATAGTCACAAATAATATAAAATATCTTGGCGTGACTCTAACTAAGGAAGTGAAAGATCTGTATGATAAAAACTTCAAATCTCTGAAGAAAGAAATTAAGGAAATTCTCAGAAGATGGAAAGATCTCCCATGCTCATGGATTGGCAGGATCAACATTGTAAAAATGGCTATCTTGCCAAAAGCAATCTACAGATTCAATGCAATCCCCATCAAAATTCCAACTCAATTCTTCAACGAATTGGAAGGAGCAATTTGCAAATTTGTCTGGAATAACAAAAAACCTAGGATAGCAAAAAGTCTTCTCAAGGATAAAAGTACCTCTGGTGGAATCACCATGCCAGACCTAAAGCTTTACTACAGAGCAATTGTGATAAAAACTGCATGGTACTGGTATAGAGACAGACAAGTAGACCAATGGAATAGAATTGAAGATCCAGAAATGAACCCACACACCTATGGTCACTTGATCTTCGACAAGGGAGCTAAAACCATCCAGTGGAAGAAAGACAGCATTTTCAACAATTGGTGCTGGCACAACTGGTTGTTATCATGTAGAAGAATGCGAATCGATCCATACTTATCTCCTTGTACTAAGGTCAAATCTAAGTGGATCAAGGAACTTCACATAAAACCAGAGACACTGAAACTTATAGAGGAGAAAGTGGGGAAAAGCCTTGAAGATATGGGTACAGGGGAAAAATTCCTGAACAGAACAGCAATGGCTTGTGCTGTAAGATCGAGAATTGACAAATGGGACCTAATGAAACTCCAAAGTTTCTGCAAGGCAAAAGACACCGTCAATAAGACAAAAAGACCACCAACAGATTGGGAAAGGATCTTTACCTATCCTAAATCAGATAGGGGACTAATATCCAACATATATAAAGAACTCAAGAAGGTGGACTTCAGAAAATCAAATAACCCCATTAAAAAATGGGGCTCAGAACTGAACAAAGAATTCTCACCAGAGGAATACCGAATGGCAGAGAAGCACTTGAAAAAATGTTCAACATCCTTAATCATCAGGGAAATGCAAATCAAAACAACCCTGAGATTCCACCTCACACCAGTCAGAATGGCTAAGATCAAAAATTCAGGTGACAGCAGATGCTGGCGTGGATGTGGAGAAAGAGGAATACTCCTCCATTGTTGGTGGGAGTGCAGGCTTGTACAACCACTCTGGAAATCAGTCTGGCGGTTCCTCAGAAAACTGGACATAGTACTACCGGAGGATCCAGCAATACCTCTCCTGGGCATATATCCAGAAGATGCCCCAACAGGTAAGAAGGACACATGCTCCACTATGTTCATAGCAGCCTTATTTATAATAGCCAGAAGCTGGAAAGAACCTAGATGCCCCTCAACAGAGGAATGGATACAGAAAATGTGGTACATCTACACAATGGAGTACTACTCAGCTATTAAAAAGAATGAATTTATGAAATTCCTAGCCAAATGGATGGACCTGGAGGGCATCATCCTGAGTGAGGTAACACATTCACAAAGAAACTCACACAATATGTATTCACTGATAAGTGGATATTAGCCCCAAACCTAGGATACCCAAGATATAAGATATAATTTGCTAAACACATGAAACTCAAGAAGAATGAAGACTGAAGTGCGGACACTATGCCCCTCCTTAGATTTGGGAACAAAACACCCATGGAAGGAGTTACAGAGACAAAGTTTGGAGCTGAGATGAAAGGATGGACCATGTAGAGACTGCCATATCCAGGGATCCACCCCATCATCAGCATCCAAACGCTGACACCATTGCATACACTAGCAAGATTTTATTGAAAGGACCCAGATGTAGCTATCTCTTGTGAGACTATGCCGGGGCCTAGCAAACACAGAAGTGGATGCTCACAGTCAGCTAATGGATGGATCATAGGGCTCCCAATGGAGGAGCTAGAGAAAGTAGCCAAGGAGCTAAAGGGATCTGCAACCCTATAGGTGGAACAACATTATGAACTAACCAGTACCCCGGAGCTCTTGACTCTAGCTGCATATATATCAAAAGATGGCCTAGTCGGCCATCACTGGAAAGAGAGGCCCATTGGACTTGCAAACTTTATATGCCCCAGTACAGGGGAACACCAGGGCCAAAAAGGGGGAGTGGGTGGGCAGGGGAGGGGGGGTGGGTGGATATGGGGGACTTTTGGTATAGCATTGGAAATGTAAATGAGTTAAATACCTAATAAAAAATGGAAAAAAAAAAAAAAAAAGAAAGAATTGGGTTGACTCAATCCCCAGGGTACCTTGCCAGCAGACTCGACTGACACCCGCACGGTCCCACACAGGAATCCCCATGGGATCCGAAGACCTCTGGTGAGTGGAACACAGCACCTGCCCCAATCCAATCGCGCGGAACCTGAGACCGCAGGAAATAGGGAAGCAGACTACCCGGGCCTGAACTGGGGCACAAGCCCCTTCCGCTCCACTTGAGCCCCAGGGTACCTTGCCAGCGGAGTCGCCTGACACCCGCAAAGGCCCACACAGGATCCCACACGGTGAGATGGAGTGAGTGGAACAAAACTTCTGCCAGGAGTCTGGTTCGAACACCAGATATCTGAGTACCCTCCCTGCAAGAAGAGAGCTTGCCTGCAGAGAATACTCTGCCCACTGAAACTAAGGAGAGAGCTACCCTCCCAGGTCTCCTTATAGAGGCTAACAGAGTCACCTGAAGAGGAAGCTCTTAACAGTGACAACTATAACAGCTAGCTTCAGAGATTACCAGATGGTGAAAGGAAAATGTAAGAATCCTACTAATAGAAATCAAGACCACTCACCATTGTCAGAATGCAGAACTCCCACCCCACCTAGTCCTGGGCACCCCAACACAACTGAAAATCTAGACCCAGATTTAAAACATTTCTCATGATGATGATAGAGGACATCAAGAAGGACTTTCATAAGTCACTTAAAGAATTACAGGAGAGCAATGCTAAAGAGTTACAGGCCCTTAAAGAAAAACAGGAAAACACATACAAACAGGTGATGGAATTGAACTAAACCATACTAGAACTAAAAGGGGAAGTAGACACAATAAAGAAAACCCAAAGCGAGGCAACGCTGGAGATAGAAACCCTAGGAAAGAGATCTGGAACCATAGATGCGAGCATCAGCAACAGAATGCAAGAAATGGAAGAGAGAATCTCAGGTGCAGAAGATTCCATAGAGAACATCGACACAACAGTCAAAGAAAATACAAAATGCAAAAGGATCCTAACTCAAAACATCCAGGAAATCCAGGACACAATGAGAAGACCAAACCTACGGATAATAGGAATTGATGAGAATGAAGATTTTCAACTTAAAGGGCCAGCTAATATCTTCAACAAAATAATAGAAGAAAACTTCCCAAACATAAAGAAAGAAATGCCCATGATCATACAAGAAGCCTACAGAACTCCAAATAGACTGGACCAGAAAAGAAATTCCTCATGACACATAAGAATCAGAAAAACAAATGCACTAAATAAACACAAAATATTAAAAACAGCAAGGGAAAAAGGTTAAGTAACATAAAAAGACAGGCCTATTAGAATTACTCCGGACATCTCACCAGAGACTATAAAAGCCAGAATATCCAGGACAGATGTTATCCAGATACTAAGAAAACACAAATGCCAGCCCAGGCTACTATACCTGGCCAAACTCTCAATTACCATAGATGAAGAAACCAAAGTATTCCACTACAAAACCAAATTCACACAATATTTTTCCACGAATCCAGCCCTTCAAAGGATAATAACAGAAAAGAAGCAATACAAGGACAGAAATCATGCCCTAGAACAACCAAGAAAGTAATCACTCAACAAACCAAAAAGAAGACAGCCACAAGAACAGAATGCCAACCCTAACAACAAAAATAAAAAGAAGCAACAATTACTTTTCCTTTATATCTCTTAATATCAATGGACTCAATTCCCTAATAAAAAGACATAGACTAACAGACTGGCTACACAAACAGGACCCAACATTCTGCTGCTTACAGGAAACCCATCTCAGGGAAAAAGACAGACACTACCTCAGAGTGAAAGGCTGGAAAATATTTTTCCAAGCAAATGGTCTGAAGAAACAAGCTGGAGTAGCCATTCTAATATCGGATAAAATCGACTTCCAACCCAAAGTTATCAAAAAAGACAAGGAGGGACACTTCATACTCATCAAAGGTAAAATCCTCCAAGAGGAACTCTCAATTCTGAATATCTACGCTCCAAATGCAAGGGCAGCCACATTCATTAAAGACACTTTAGTAAAGCTCAAAGCACACATTGCACCTCACACAATAATAGTGGGAGACTTCAACACACCACTTTTATCAATGGACAGATCGTAGAAACAGAAAATAAACAGGGACACAGTGAAACTAACAGAAGTTATGAAACAAATGGACCTGACAGATATCTACAGAACATTTTATCCTAAAACAAAAGGATATACCTTCTTCTCAGCACCTCACGGGACCTTTTCCAAAATTGAACATATAATTGGTCACAAAACAGGCCTCAACAGATACAAAAATATTGAAATTGTCCCATGTATCCTATCAGACCACCATGGCCTAAGACTTATCTTCAATAACAACATAAATAATGGAAAGCCAACATTCACGTGGAAACTGAACAACACTCTTCTCAATGATACCTTGGTCAAGGAAGGAATAAAGAAAGAAATTAAAGACGTTTTAGAGTTTAATGAAAATGAAGCCACAACGTACCCAAACCTATGGGACACAATGAAAGCATTTCTAAGAGGGAACCTCATAGCTCTGAATGCCTCCAAGAAGAAATGGGAGAGAGCACATACTAGCAGCTTGACAACACATCTAAAAGCTCTAGAAAAAAAGGAAGCAAATTCACCCAAGAGGAGTAGACGGCAGGAAATAATCAATCTCAGGGGTGAAATCAACCAAGTGGAAACAAGAAGAACTATTCAAAGAATTAAACAAACGAGGAGTAGGTTCTTTGAGAAAATCAACAAGATAGATAAACCCTTAGCTAGACTCACTAGAGGGCACAGGGACAAAATCCTAATTAACAAAATCAGAAATGAAAAGGGAGACATAACAACAGATCTGAATAAATCCAAAACACCATCAGATCCTTCTACAAAAGGCTATACTCAACAAAACTGGAAAACCTGGACGAAATGGACAAATTTCTGGACAGATACCAGGTACCAACGTTGAATCAGGATCAAGTTGACCATCTAAACAGTCCCATATCACCTAAAGAAATAGAAGCAGTTATTAATAGTCTCCTAGCCAAAAAAATCCCAGGACAAGGCGGGTTTAGTGCAGAGTTCTATCAGACCTTCAAAGAAGATCTAATTCCAGTTCTGCACAAACTATTTCACAAAATAGAAGTAGAAGGTCCTCTACCCAACTCATTTTATGAAGCCACTATTACTCTGATACCTAAACCACAGAAAGATCCAACAAAGATAGAGAATTTCAGACCAATTTCTCTTATGAATATCGATGCAAAAATCCTCAAAATTCTCGCTAACCGAATCCAAGAACACATTAAAGCAATCATCCATCCTGACCAAGTAGGTTTTATTCCAGGGATGCAGGGATGTTTTAATATACGAAAATCCATCAATGTAATCCACTATATAAACAAACTCAAAGACAAAAACCACATGATCTTCTCGTTAGATGTAGAAAAAGCATTTGAAAAGATCCAACACCCATTCATGATAAAAGTCTTGGAAAGATCAGGAATTCAAGGCCCATACCTAAACATGATAAAAGCAATCTGCAGCAAACCAGTAGCCAACATCAAAGTAAATGGAGAGAAGCTGGAAGCAATCCCACTAAAATCAGGGACTAGACAAGGCTGCCCACTTTCTCCCTACCTTTTCAACATAGTACTTGAAGTATTAGCCAGAGCAATTCGACAACAAAAGGAGATCAAGGGGATACAAATTGGAAAAGAGGAAGTCAAAATATCACTTTTTGCAGATGATATGATAGTATATATAAGTGACCCTAAAAATTCCACCAGAGAACTCTTAAACCTGATAAACAGCTTCGCTGAACTAGCTGAATATAAAATTAACTCAAACAAGTCAATGGCCTTTCTCTACACAAAGAATAAACAGGCTGAGAAAGAAATTAGGTAAACAACACCCCTCCATATAGTCACAAATAATATAAAATATCTTGGCGTGACTCTAACTAAGGAAGTGATTGATCTGTATGATAAAAACTTCAAGTCTCTGAAGAAAGAAATTAAAGAAGTTCTCAGAAGATGGAAAGATCTCCCATGCTCATGGATCAGCAGGATCAATATAGTAAAAATGGCTATCTTGCCAAAAGCAATCTACAGATTCAATGCAATCCCCATCAAAATTCCAACTCAATTCTTCAATGAATTATAAAGGGCAATAGGCAGATTCATCTGGAATAACAAAAAACCTAATATAGCAAAAACTCTTCTCAAGTATAAAAGAACCTCTGGCGGAATCACCATGCCTGACCTAAAGCTTTACTACAGAGCAATTGTGATAAAAACTGCATGGTACTGGTATAGAGACAGACAAGTAGACCAATGGAACAGAATTGAAGACCCAGAAATGAACCCACACACCTATGGTCACTTGATCTTCAACAAGGGAGCTAAAACCATCCAGTGGAAGAAAGACAGCATTTTCAACAATTGGTGCTGGCACAACTGGTTTTTATCATGTAGAAGAATGCAAATCGATCCATAGTTATCTCCTTGTACTAAGGTCAAATCTAAGTGGATCAAGGAACTTCACATAAAACCAGAGACACTGAAACTTATAGAGGAGAAAGTGGGGAAAAGCCTTGAAGATATGGGCACAGGGGAAAAATTCCTGAACAGAACAGCAATGGCTTGTGCTGTAAGATCGAGAATTGACAAATGGGACCTAATGAAACTCCAAAGTTTATGCAAGGCAAAAGACACTGTCAATAAGACAAAAAGACCACCAACAGATTGGGAAAGGATCCTTACCTATCCTAAATCAGATAGGGGACTAATATCCAACATATATAAAGAACTCAAGAAGGTGGACTTCAGAAAATCAAATAACCCCTTTAAAAATTGGGGCTCAGAACTGAACAAAGAATTCTCACCTGAGGAATACCGAATGGCAGAGAAGCACCTGAAAAAATGTTCAACATCCTTAATCATCAGGGAAATGCAAATCAAAACAACCCTGAGATTCCACCTCACACCAGTCAGAATTGCTAAGATCAAAAATTCAGGTGACAGCAGATGCTGGCGAGGATGTGGAGAAAGAGGAACACTCCTCCATTGTTGGTGGGATTGCAGGCTTGTACAACCACTCTGGAAATCAGTCTGGCGATTCCTAAGAAATTTGGACATAGTACTTCCGGAGGATCCAGCAATACCTCTCCTGGGCATATATCCAGAAGAAGTCCCAACTGGTAAGAAGGACACATGCTCCACTATGTTCATAGCAGCCTTATGTATAATAGCCAGAAGCTAGAAAGAACCTAGATGACCCTCAACAGAGGAATGGATACAGAAAATGTGGTACATTTACACAATGGAGTACTACACAGCTATTAAAGAGAATGAATTTATGTAATTCCTAGCCAAATGGATTGACCTGGAGGTCATCATCCTGAGTGAGGTAACACAGTAACAAAGGAACTCACACAATATGTACTCACTGATAAGTGGATATTAGCCCAAAACCTAGGATACCCAAGATATAAGATACAATTTCCTAAACACATGAAACTCAAGAAAATGAAGACTGAAGTGTGGACACTATGCCCCTCCTTAGAATTGGGAACAAAACACCCATGGAAGGAGTTACAGAGACAAACTTTGGAACTGAGATGAAAGGATGGACAATGTAGAGACTGCCACATCCAGGGATCCACCCCATAATCAGCATCCAAACGCTGACACCATTGCATACACTAGCAAGATTTTATTGAAAGGACCCAGATGTAGCTGTCTCTTGTGGGACTATGCCGGGGCCGAGCAAACACAGAAGTGGATGCTCACAGTCAGCTAATGGATGGATCACAGGGCTCCCAATGGAGGAGCTAGAGAAAGTACCCAAGGAGCTAAAAGGATCTGCAACCCTATAGGTGGAACAACATTATGAACTAACCAGTACCCCGGGGCTCTTGACTCTAGCTGCATATGTATCAAAAGATGGCCTAGTTGGCCATCACTGGAAAGAGAGGCCCATTGGACAGGCAAACTTTATATCCCCCAGTACAGGCGAACGCCAGGGCCAAAAAGGGGGAGTGGGTGGGTAGGGGAGTGGGGGTTGGTGGGTATCGGGGACTTTTCATATAGCATTGGAAATGTAAATGAGCTAAATACCTAATAAAAAATAAAAAAAAAAAAGAAAGAAAGAATTGGGTCGAGTACCTTCTATTTCTGTTTTGTGGAATGGTTTGAGGTGTGTTGGCATTAGGTCTTCCATGAATTTCTAATAGAACTCTGCACAAAACACATTTGGTCCTGGGCTGCTGCTTCTTCTTCTTCTTCTTCTTCTTCTTCTTCTTCTTCTTCTTCTTCTTCTTCTTCTTCTTTTTTTTTTTTTTTTTTGACAATTTTTGAGTGCTCCTATTTCCTTAGGGGTTACGGGACAGTTTAGATTGTTAATCTGATCCTGATTTAACTTTGATACCTGGTATCTGTCTAGGAAATTGTCCATTTCATCTAGGTTTTACAGTTTTGTTGATTATAACGTATTTTACTAGGATCTGATGATGTTTTGGATTTCGTCAGGTTCTACTGTTATGTCTTCTTTTTAATTTCTGATTTTTGTTAATTAGGATACTGTCCCTGTGCCCTCTAGTTAGTCTGCCTAAGGGTTTATCTATCTTGTTGATTTTCTCTAAGAACCAGCTCCTGGTTTGGTTGATTTTTTGAATAGTTCTTTTTTGTTTCCACGTGGTTGATAGACTTGATCTTTCTTGCTAAATTATATTCACCCCTAAGTAATTTATTTAATTTTACTGGGTTTCCTTTTACAATATCTTTAAAGGAAGACCACAATAACTGAGGAAGCTTATATTAATGCTGATTATAAATGTAGCTGTTGATTTTACTTCCTCAGATTAGGGGGTGAGATAATAGCTGTACCCAAAGCATTTCTATGTAACTATCTGGCTTCCATACATTTTTGGTTTTGTTGTTGTTTTGTAAGATTAGATTTTGGAGAATTCACATTCAAGCCTCTATCTTTTAAACTAGGTCTCGAATATTTCAGCCTCAGAGACTTAATGCTGAATAAATTCACCCTCTCTAATTCTCTATGCACTATGGCTGGCTATTAAACAAAGCTGTGCTGGCTCAAAGTCCTCTTCAAGCTGATTGATTCAATTTGACTTCTCTTAGCTTCTCACTGAATTGCTCTGCTTGGCTTCAAAATAACACTGGCAACTTGTGCTCATCTTATGGCTTCTTTTTTTTTCTCTGACTTCAATTGTTTCTGCTAAGCTGAACTGAACTTTACAGAGTCATGAAGGAACTTAATTCAACTCATTTGCTAGGCACTCACAGTACTGACTCTCAAATGACTCACCAAAGTGTCTGAATTGCCTTCACTCTCCCTATAATGTTCTTAAATAGCTTTTCTCCTAATGTTGGGCATATCTTATCTTTGACTCATTCTTTCAAATTTTTCTTTGATTAATCACTCTTTCTTGTCCTCAATTAGATGTCATGTGATAAAAATATGTGTACTAAAGGATTCTGACTAAAGAGATAACAGGTACTTACTAAGGATGTGTCTGCATTCCAGCTGGATCACACAGATCTAGAAGGTCTTTGGATGAGATCAGAATAGCCATGTTGCTAGAGTAAAATTCCTCTACTTTTTTTTAAACTAGAGGAAGACCCATACTTACTAGAAGACTGAAGTCTCCTGAAAAAATTTTGTATTGCTTTTTACAAATTTACTTAACTTCATATATTTAACTCTTTCTCACAAAGCTTTAGATAAACTTTTTTTTGTTGTAATCTATGATAATGCCTGATACACAGTGTCCAAATTCCTTTTTGCCTCTTAAGTTATTATCTTAGTCTTGTACCAGAGGATAAATGGAAAGAAAATATGTAAACGTATGTCATTAATTTTGTTGACTCTCTCTCCAGTTTTGAAATATCTGGTTATTGGTCCATCATAGTGTGAGCCAAAAGAATGCTTCTACTGGAAAATAAGTGGACCTCAGAGAAAACCTTCTATGCCCTATCTTCTTATTTGTCCCCTTTTCTCCTAGATGACCTGTGTGGGTTACTCTTGGTCTTACTTATTCTTCACTTAAAAAGAAAACAGAAGTGAGAATGGTTCAATCCACTAAGAATGGAGAACAAAATAATTATGGGAGTCAGAGGAAGGAAGGATCTGGATTGGAGAGGGAAGGGGAAGGAGAAAGGGGGGCAAGATAAAGTATTGGGAGAGATAGGAGAGAAGTCCAGAGGGACAGGAGAATGAATGGAAATATCAAACTGCTGGGGGAGGATGGTGAACAAAACCTCTGGAAAGTCCATGAGACCTGGAATTGGGGAGGCACACAGGACTGTATCTTAACTTTTTCAAAGTCCACTTTTAATGATGGTTCTTAAATACATTAATCTCCCTTTTAGCCCACCATCCATTACAGGTAGTGAAAAAAAAAAGGATATGGGGGAAATGGACCTGTTTAAAAATGGTTCTTTGGAGCAACTTCCATCTCTGTTGTATGGAAAATGGCAGTTCAGTTCAAAGGTCAGCTGGTTGATTCACCTGCAAAGACTTCACATGTAAGCAGTCCAGTTTGGTAGAGTCTGGATAGCAAACAGGAATTAACAGCACTGTTACTAGCAGAGACAGCTATGCCTTAGCCTCCACACTAGTCAGCAGGAGGGACCAGAAGGGATGCTATGACAGGTTCTTGGCTGTGCCTGTTCCCGGAAAATCAAAGATCAGCTAAGAGTTGAGACCAACAAGCATTACATAGCTAGATCTATAAGCAAGACTAGATCAGCCTGTTTCACTATCTGTTGAGTCCTTTTTATGTTCCCTCCAAACATCATGTGTGCTCCAAGGTCTTGCCTTACCACTTATATTGACTCAGCACATGAATATGTCTCAGCTGACATCACTCTGACAATCAGCTCAAGTCTCAGGAAGCATCAAGAAACTGCAGCATATTACCAGAAGATTTTTTGTGTTGTTCTTGTCTATGGAGTCCTGACAAATGGAGCTCAATTGCAGTGTAATGCAGACCAGTACATTTGTGTCCTTAGCAATTAATCTTCCATCATGTGTCCTTTCATGTGTTTGCTTTAGCAGAACATCCTTTCTATTATGTCTGCTTCAACAAAATATTCATTCTTGAGTCTACTTCAGTGTTTCACTTGTGTTGACTTCAAAGAAATGTCCCTTTATATGTTTGCCCAGAAAAACACCATCAAACAAAACTGACTTTCCGCAGAAACTTTAAGTTTCCATATCACAGGACTAAATGTGGGAAACCTTAGACGACATGCACAACAGTGGGGCTATGGAGCCTGATGAGACCACTTTCAGTGGTTAGACAGGGACCCCAGAGGAGGGATGGGGGCACTAACTCACCTTCAAGATTTTCTACCCAAAAGTGCTTCTGCCTGAAAGAAATGAAGAGACAAAAATGAGACATATACTGAAGGAATAGCTGACTAATGACAGGTCCAACTTGAGATCCATCCCATGGGTGGACAACAAACAGTGGCACTATTACGGATGTTATGCTTTCCTTGAAGACAGGGGCCTAATATGTCCATGCTCTGAGAGGTTTTACCAGCAACTGATTGAGGCAGATGCAGATTCTTACAATCAACCACTGAAATGAAGTCAGGGACCCATATGGAGGAAATAGGGGAAGAATTGGAGGAACAGAAGGGGATAGCAACCCCATAGTAAGACCAACAGTTTCAACTCTCCTGTACCCATGATAATTCACAGAGACTATGCCAACGACCAAAGAATATACACAGGCTATTTAGAGGCACCTGCCACATTTGTAGCAGAACATTGCCTTCTCTGGCCTCAGTGAGAGAGGCTGTGCTTATTCCTATAGATAATTGATGCCCCAGGGAGGTGGTATTCCTGGGGCAATTACCCTCTTAGGAACAAAGAGGAGGGGGCATGTGAGAAGAACTCTGCAATGTGGGACAGAAATGTGAGCAGCATTTGTGATGTGTATTAAAAATTTATTAATTAGTAACAATAATAAAAACAAAACAAAACGTTTGCTATGTTTACCAAGGCCATTTGGTTAACTAACATTCTACTCTAGACTGATGTTAGAGTTCTCTTTAATTTCCCTCCCTGAAGAAGACTCTGGCTCCAATAAGGAATCTGTGATTTGATAGAATATGGTTCCTCCCACTCCTAAGAACATGTACTCATCTCTTCAGAATCTAGTTTAAACAATCTGAAATACTCAAAGTGGCATCTTTAAACAGCTGACAGGAAATCCATGGTGGCCACTGAACAATGGATATGGTCTTATATTGTTTCATCATAGGCAAGCATAGAATTGTTGATTATAATATTTGAAAACCAGTCTTGAACATCTGATTATATGTGACTCATTTCTGCATAAAATATATATCAAATTTAAAAAGAGACAAACTTTATTTTGGTTGACATACTTGTATACCTTATGTTAGCCATTCTTCCTGTTGCAGTTGTATTATGACAGGAGGTAGATCTAGAATAGACTACCCAGGCCCTGAAATAGCATGTAAATATAGCAGTGGCAGTCAGATGAAATCCAAGCTGTAAAGATAATAGTGGTGGCTAACACAAGGTTAATTAGGTTAGGAACCTCAAAATACAAAGAAGGATGGGTGGTAGCTGTAATTTTACCTGGGTCACATCAAAGTAAATTCTGGAATTTCTCATCTGAAAGAGAATCATTTGCAGATATTGTTACCTTTCCTTTTTTAAAGGTTTTCAACTTCAAGTTTTAAAAGACTTATGTTTAAGTAAATGGGTTGGTGTCACAGCTTTTCATTCCAGCACTTAGGAGACAGAGACAGTCAGATCCCAGATAATTCAATCCAGTCTTACCTGAAAAGCTAGTTCCATGTCAGCCACAGATACATGGTTAGCAAAAAATATCTTTAAATGTTTGTGTAAGGAGTGAGATAACTGTTTCTGAGTGCATGGTCCCACAGAAGCCACAAGAGCATGCCTGATCATCTTAAGCTGGTTCTTTCTGCAGAAAGGTGCTGGGAACCAAATTCATATTCTTTGGAAAAGAAAAGGCAGTGAACTGTTGATTGATCACTCTAGTACTGCAATTTTAGGAGTACTTAAACATTTAAACATATTCTTACAACTTCTATATCTTCTTAGAGTGAATTGAAAGTAAAACAGAATTCTTGAAAAAACTTCCCTTCTTCCTCAAAGTGTTGGCCCTGGAAGAGGTACAAAGGAGAGGAATATTATAGGGAAAGAAGACTATAAGCCTCATTGCTTCTAAGGTTACAGATTTTGCTAGTCAGCCTGTTCTCTTCCTAAAGAATGAATTCTTGCTTGCTTACTTACTTGCTCTTATTAAAATCGTGACTAATTGTTATATTACTGTATCCTGTCAGTCTCCCTTTCATTCAGAGCACAAAACATAGACTGTTTGTGGGGTTCATAAAACAATGGAGAATATTTCATAAGAATAGTGCTCTTCCCTCTATTGCTGTAATATTTTGGAAAAACATCATCTTTGTCTAACATTTTTGGAAATACATATACACACATGCACACTCACAAGTTTACTAAAGAATTAGAAAAATAAGCAAATATTTTATTTGTAAATTCCAAAATTCTCTTTGTAAGTGAACTGCTGGACCTGTAAACCACACAGTTATTATTTTAAGCATCATACTTTATCACTTTTGTACACTGACAGGCCCATTTTATTGGTGAGTATTTTATAAAGGTCAATCATGCATTTAACACCCATTTAATTATTGTAAATTATTCCAAGAAGAGTTTTCCTGAATTGAAAATTCCATGAACACTCAAGTTACCTCATTCAAGTCTAAATAATGTAACATCTGGGAATTACTTTTATGACAAAATTTTATGTTAAAATTGTTTAAATTAAAGAAATAACTTCAGGAGTAGAGTGCTATTTGTCTCTGCCAATTTCTCATTTTTGTGAAATTCCCAAGAGGTGCCTTAAATGGCAGTTCTGACAGCAAAAGTTTCTAAAAGCCCCACGGAGCCCTGAAAAGCCTGATCACAAAACATGCAGAGGATATTAAAACTCAGGAACTTTTCATATATTAATATTAAAACTAGGAATTTCTTCTAGAATTTTTCATCTGAATATCATCTGCAAAATATTCAAACTTCTCACAACTATGGCCAAAAGAACTTAAAGCAAATATGTCAGTGATCAACAATGATTTACTTGAAAAAATCCAAAGGGAAAAGCTGCCCTTCATTTTCCTGAGAAGTCATTGTAATCCTTATTGTACACTACACAGAATTTCTGGTGTGTATGTGTGTGTTCATGAACTTTGTATGTGTGCATTTGTGTGTAAAATGTGTGTTTTTGGCAAACTAAGAGCTAATTTCTCTGTATATGGCTCTAGAGTGTGTCAAGTGTGGTAAATATTTGAGACAAAATGTAAGGAATTTTCTATACATTTGGATCCCTCTTACTTATTCTTAAACCTTTTCTCCTATTGTTTCCACTTTATGGGAAACAGTTTTGTAGTGGTTTGAATAGTGCTGGCATTCATATACCTGTGTGTTTGAATTGTTGACTCACAGGACATCATATTATTAGGAGGTGTGGCCTTTTGGGAGATGAGACCTAGTGGGAGAAGGTGTGTCGGTGGGCTTTGAGATTTCCTCCTGGCTACCTCCATAAGACAGTTCCTTTCTGTTGCCTTCAGATCGAGATGTAGAAAACTGTATCTCTCCCAGTACCATTGTCTGCCTGCACTCTGCCATGCTTGCCACCGTGACAATAAAGTAATAAACTTTAGAACTGTAAGCTAGCCCCTGTTAAATGTTTTCCTTTATAAGAGTTGCTGTGGTCATGATATCTCTTCACAGAAATAAACCCTAACTAAAATAATTTCCTAGATACAAAAGAGTATTAATGACGTGTGATCACTTTAAAGCATGCAAGAGAGGAGGATGGAATTATGCTGAAGTGGAATGGAGTATACTGTTCTTGCAGAGGATCCACACTTAGTTCCCAGAACCATATTAGGTGACCCAGAACTGTCTGTAACTCCAGCTCTAGTGGCACTGCCTCTGTCTTCAGGGAGCAACTCTTCCTACATGTATATGTCCCCACATATGCATAAAATAATAATTTAAAAAAGAAAAGTAAGTAAATATTTACTCAATTTACTCAATACCCATCACTAATTTAATTTTCAAAACTCTGTTCTAAATTGAAAAACAAAAAACAAAAAAACACTCTGTTCTTATTCTCTATGATTTTTCTTCATATAATCAATCATTAACATTTTTTGTATTTGTTTTTAGTTTTAACAGTAGCATACATAGATTAATGCTGCCTGCCTTTTCTTAAGGATTGTATTATATATTTTAAACAATACATACTAATTGCATATATTTATGTGGCATGTGATATTTTGATACAGACACATATTTGCATAATTGTTCTAGTTTTATTACTCTGATATAAAACTCTGATCAAAAGCCTTCTGTAGGAAAGAAAGGCTATATTTGACTTACATTTCCAGAACACAGTCCATCATTGAGGGACCTATGGGCAGGAGGAACTTGGAGCAGAAACAACTGTAGATGAAAGATGTTTGTTGGTTTGATTTTTGGCTATATCCCTGGCTCATACTTCATGAGTTTTCTTGTACAACTCAAGATTAACTGCCCAGGAAATGGAACTTCCCACAGTGGGCTCAGCCCTCCTATATCAATTATCAGTCAATATTGGCCCCAACAGACATACTCATAGGCCATCCTGTTAAAGTAATTAGTTATTCACAATTTGTAGAGGAATTTCAATCTGGCAGAATGGCTGCTCTGGCAAGGGATCAAATCCAAAGATATGATCTGGTTGGAATACATAGCTTTAATCCTTCTGGCTAAAATGCATACAGGCCCCTAATACACACCTTTCATCCCTGTGGCAGAAATATGGATACATCTTTATTACATATATTTAATCCCAAACAATGATATCTAATTAAGGGGCAGACAAAATTCCTAATCAGACAAAGACTATACAGAATGAGTCAGATAGGATCTGTCCAACACTAATTGGAACAGACAGGAAAAAGAAGTTACTTAAAGAACATTGAGGGAGAGAGAATTCAATTCAGTTGTGTTCAGTTCAGTTCAGAGCATTTCAGTTCAGCACACTTCATGAAATTTAGAGACATTCTTTTCAAGCAGAACAATTCAGTTCAGAAGCCTAGTGTGGTGGTATGAATGGGTTTTGCTCCTATAGACTCATGTGTTTGAATGCTTGACACACCGGGAATGGGCTAGGTATAGGAAGTGTGGCTTTGCTGAAGTCGGTATGATCTTGTTGGAGGGGGTGAATCACTGTGGGGGTGGACTTTGAGCTCTCCTAGTGCTCAAACTCCACCTAGTGTAGAACTAGAGCCTCCTCCTGGCTGTAAGCAGAAGACAGTTCCCCTTTGCTGCCTGAAGAGCGGGATGTAGAACTCCAGGACAAAGTCTGCGTAGACTCTGCTGTGCTTTTCTCCATGATGATAATAGATGGAACCTCTGAACTATAAGCCAGGCCCAATATTTAATGTTTTTTTTTATGAGTTGCCTTTGTCATGTTGTCCTTTCACAACCATGATAACCTAAGTAAGACACCAAGAGAAAATGAATTAAACCATTCAGCTTGGAGAGGTTTTTGAGCCAGAATAACTGAGTTGAAGTAGCCATCCAGAGCTCAGAGAAAGCTAGAAAGAATGAATTTATTCACCATAAGTCTTGGAGGCTGTAATGTTCTAGGCTTAGATTAGTAGACCAAAGCAGGAAGCTGAAGCTTTCAAGATCCAGGCTAGCAGAACATTAGATTGTCTGGAGGTTAGAAGGTTTAAGATTTAGGCATTTGGATAGTTACTTAGAAATGCTCTGGTTTTAGCTCAAGCCATGTATTCATAACGTTTGGATAAGTCTCTCATCATTTCATCTGATGGTTATAATCATCCTTTGCTGTATCTTAGTAGACTTTTGTATATAAGATTCACAATGTATGTGTGTAGCATCTCTTAGTTTCTTTGAAACTCTAGGAAAATTTTATTCCAATTTAAAAGAAAAACAATAGGGTAGACAATCTATAAATCTTAGCAACTGTCAAAAGTGAAATGGAAGCAAAGAAGAAAGGCATGCCTTTGGGGTTTTTGTTTGTTTGTTTTGTTTTGTTTTGTTTTAATTAGGTATTTTCTTCAGTTTCATTTCCAATGCTATCCCAAAAGTCTCCCATACCCTCCCCCCTCCCCCTCCCACTTCTTGGCCCTGGTGTTCCCCTGTACTGAGGCATATAAAGTTTGCATGACCAATGGGCCTCTCTTCCCAATGATGGCCGACTAGGCCATCTTTCGATACATATGCAGCTAGAGACACGACCTGGGGGGGGGGGGGGTACTGGAATGAAGCTGGCAAGCAGCCAGATGGCAACAGGAGAAAGTACTTCAGAGGAAATGTAAAACAGCCTAGAGTACCAGATAAAGCAGACTTTACTTTTGCTAGTATCTGAGAAAAATAGAACACAGATTAAGGAAAAGTTATGATTTTGTGCCCTTAGAAAGGCAAGCTGGCTTTATGGAAGAGGTGCACAGTACAGCCTGAGGGAACGAACTCCAAGCATCTGTTCTGAGAAGCTTCTGAGAGGGAAGAGGTTACTATATCATTAAAAGGATCTTCATTCCTTACATCTCAGTTTTGGATAACTTGTGATATCACATCTTCAAACAGTGCTAGAAATCTAAATTTGAAGAACAATTTACATGCTTTCAGTTTTTGAAAATTTAAATAACAAAGAATTATAAACTGATATTTACATTTCTATAGTTAATAAAGCAACAAGAGGTGGAATCAAAAACTTGAATAGCCTGAGACCAACCTAATATTTCCACTCATTGATATCCCCAAAAGTCATTCAGAAACCAGACAGAGTTCCCTAAAACTTCTGACATTTTTACCATCCAGCCAGAAAAATATTACCTGTTTTGCCAATCATAACTTAATAGACAATACAATAAGGGGAGTGGGGGTGAGGTTATGGGGGACTTTTCGGATAGCATTTTAAATATAAAATAAGAAAATACCTAATTAAAAAAAGATGCTATAAAAGAATTAAATATTGTTAATACTCTTATTAAACATGAAATTGTGAATATGACCCTTATTTGAATGTATATATGGTATATTGTAGTTTTATTGCTGAAAAATTGTATTATTATTTTTAGTATCATTTTTTTGTTGTTTTATTTGTTTTGATTTGTTTCTTTAAAGTTATTCTGTATTATTTTCAAAAATGATTTTACTCGTTTATATTCTTCCCATCAGTATATAACACCTGCTCATCTCATTCAATATAAGCCATTGAGAATTTGATTACAGTTCATTCTTTTTTTTTAATATAGCCTATATGGAAAATATCTTACTTGTATTTCAACCAAATGTACTGGAATTACATAGAGACCTGTTAAACAAAAAAACTTTTGCGTCTACCAATACAGAAGTACTTAATAATAAATTTATACTTTGTAAGCTCTTCAGAACCTTAATATTCCCTTGTGAAAATGAAAGTATTGTTTCATTAATTAATATTTATTTTGTAATTAAAAATTTTTATTTATTTATTTTTTAAAAATTTAGGTTTTTTTTTATTTGTTTGTTTGTTTGTTTGTTTTTCCAATTTTTATTAGGTATTTACTTCTTTTACATTTCAAATGCTATCCCAAAAGTGTCCTGTAACGCCCCCCCCCCCTCGCTTCCACACCGAGGCATTCCCACTTGGCCCTGGTGTTTCCCCTGTACTGGGGCATATAAAGTTTGCAAGACCAGGGGGCCTCTCTTCCCAATGGTGGCCAACTAGGCCATCTTCTGCTACATATGCAGCTAGAGACATGAGCTCTAGGGGTACTGGTTAGATCATATTGTTGTTCCACCAATAGGGTTGAAGAACCCTTCAACTCCTTGGGTATATTCTCTAGCTCCTCCACTGGGGGCCCTGTGTTGCATCCAATAGCTGACTGTGAGCATCCACATCTGTGTTTGCCAGGCACTGGCATAGCCTCACATGTGACAGATATATCAGGGTACTTTCAGCAAAAACAAGCTGAAGTATGCAATAGTGTCTGCGTTTGGTGGCTGATTATGGAATGGGCCCTCAGGTCGGGCAGTCTCTGGATGGTCCATCATTTAGTCTTAGCTCCAAACTTCCTCTCTGTAACTCCTTCCATGGGTGTTTTGTTCCCAATTCTAAGAAAGGGCAAAGTGTCCACACTTTGGTCTTTGTTATTCTTGAGCTTCATGAGTTTTGCAAATTGTATCTTGGGTATTCTAAGTTTCTGGGCTAATATTCACTTATCAGTGAGTGCATATCTAATGACTTCTTTTGGGAATTGGTTACCTCACTCAGGATGATACCCTCCAAATCCATCCATTTGCCTAGGAATTCCATGAATTCATTGTTTTTAATAGCTGTATAGTACTCCATTGTGTAAATGTACCACATTTTCTGTATCCATTCCTCTGTTGAGGGACACCTGGGTTCTTTCCAGGTTCTGGCTATTATAAATAAGGCTGCTATGAACATAGTGGAGCTGGTGTCCTTATTACCAGTTGGAACATCTTCTGGATATATGCCCAGGAGAGGTATTACAGGATCCTCCTATAGTACTATGTCCAATTTTCTGAGTAACCACCAGACTGATTTCTAGAGTGGTTGTACAAGCTTGCAATCCTACCAGCAATGGAGAAGTGTTCCTCTTATTCCACATCCTTGCCTGCATTTGCTGTCACATGAATTTTTGATCTTAGAACTTCACATAAAACCAGAGACACAGAAATTTATAGAGGAGAAAGTGGGGAAAAGCCTTGAAGATATGGGTACAGGGGAAAAATTCCTGAATAGAACAGCAATGGCTTGGGCTGTAAGATCGAGAATTGACAAATGGGACCTCATGAAACTCCAAAGCTTCTGCAAGGCAAAAGACACCGTCAATAAGAAAAAAAGACCACCAACAGATTGGGAAAGGATCTTTACCTATCCTAAATCAGATAGGGGACTAATATCCAACATATATAAAGAACTCAAGAAGGTGGACTTCAGAAAATCAAATAACCCCATTAAAAAATGGGGCTCAGAACTGAACAAAGAATTCTCACCTGAGGAATACCAAATGGCAGAGAAGCACCTGAATAAATGTTCAACATCCTTAATTATCAGGGAAATGCAAATCAAAACAACCCTGAGATTCCACCTCACACCAGTCAGAATGGCTAAGATCAAAAATTCAGGTGACAGCAGATGCTGGCATGGATGTGGAGAAAGAGGAACACTCCTCCATTGTTGGTGGGATTGCAGGCTTGTACAACCACTCTGGAAATCAGTCTGGCCGTTCCTCAGAAAATTGGACATAGTACTACCGGAGGATCCAGCAATACCTCACCTGGGCATATATCCAGAATATGTCCCAACTGGTAAGAAGGACACATGCTCCACTATGTTCATAGCAGCCTTATTTATAATAGCCAGAAGCTGGAAAGAACCCAGATGCCCCTGAACAGAGAAATGCATACAGAAAACGTGGTACATTCACACAATGGAGTACTCTTCAGCTATTAAAAAGAATGAATTTATGAAATTCCTAGCCAAATGGATGGACATGGAGGGCATCATCCTGAGTGAGGCAACACAGTAACAAAGGAACTCACACAATATGTACTCACTGATAAGTGGATATTAGCCCAAAACCTAGGATACCCAAGATATAAGATACAATTTGCTAAACATATGAAACTCAAGAAGAATGAAGACTGAAGTGTGGACACTATGCCCCTCCTTAGAATTGGGAACAAAACACCCATGGAAGGAGTTACAGAGACAAAATTTGGAGCTGAGATGAAAGGATGGACCATGTAGAGACTGCCATATCCAGGGATCCACCCCATAATCAGCTTCCAAACGCTGACACCATTGCATACACTAGCAAGATTTTATTGAAAGGGCCCAGATGTAGCTGTCTCTTGTGAGACTATGCCAGGGCCTAGCAAACACAGAAGTGGATGCTCACAGTCAGCTATTGGATGGATCACAGGGCTCCCAAAGGAGGAGCTAGAGAAAGTACCCAAGGAGCTAAAGGGATCTGCAACCCTACAGGTGGAACAACATTATGAACTAACCAGTACCCTGGAGCTCTGGACTCTAGCTGCATATGTATCAAAAGATGGCCTAGTCGGCCATTACTGGAAAGAGAGGCCCATTGGACACGCAAACTTTATATGCCCCAGTACAGGGGAACGCCAGGGCCAAAAAAAAAAAAAAATGGGAATGGGTGGGTAGGGAATTGGGGGGGAGGGTATGGGGGACTTTTGAGATAGCATTGGAAATGTAATTGAGGATAATATGTAATAAAAATATATTTAAGAAAAAAACAAAAAACAAACAAACAAAAAAAGAAATTCTGACTGGTGTGAGGTAGAATCTCAGGATTGTTTTGAAATTCATTTCCCTAATGATTAAGGATGTTGACCATTTTTCAGGTGCTTCTGATCCATTATGATATTCCTCAGTTGCGAATTCTTTGTTTAGCTCTGTGCCCCATTTTTTAATGGGGTTATTTGATTTTCTGGAGTCAATCTTCTTGAGTTCTTTATATATATATATATTGGATATTAGTCCCCTATCTGATTTACAATTTCTAAAGATCCTTTCCCAATCAATTGGTGACCTTTTTTTTTCATCTTATTGACAGTATCTTTTGCCTTAGAGAAGCTTTGTAATTTTATGAGGTGCCATTTGTCAATTCTTGATCTTACAGCACAAGCCATTGCTATTCTATTCAGAAATTTTTCCCCTGTTCCCATATTTTTGAGGCTTTTCCCCACTTTCTCCTCTATAAGTTTCAGTTTCTATGGTTTTATGTGGAGTTCCCTGATCCAGTTAGACTTGATCTTAGTACAAGGAGATAAGAATGGATCAATTCGCATTCTTCTACATGATATCTGCCAGTTGTGCTAGCACCATTTGTCAAAAATGCTGTCTTTTTTCCATTGGATGGTTTTAGCTCCCTTTTCAAAAATCAAGTGACCATAGATGTGTGGGTTCATTTCTGGATCTTCACTTTTTTTCCACTGATCTATCTGTCTGTTGCTGTTCTAGTACCATGCAGGTTTTTTTTGTTTTTTGTTTTTTTTTTTCACAATTGCTCTGTTGTACAGCTTGAGGTCAGGTATGGTGATTCCACCAGAGGTTCTTTTATCATTGAGGATAGCTTTTGCTATCCTAGGTTTATTGTTATTCTAGATGAATATGCAAATTAACTTTTCTATCTCTCTCTGAAGTTCTCTTTCTTTGGGGGGTCTTTGTGTGGTTTAGGTAAAAGCATAATTGTGGCTTCATAGATTTGAAGAATTGAATTGGAATTTTGATGGGGATTGCATTGAATCTGTAGAATGTATCAGCAGGATAGCCATTTTTACTATATTAATCCTGCCAGTCTGTGAGAATGTGAGATCTTTCCAACTTCTGAGATTTTCTTCAATTTCTTTCTTCAGAGACTTGAAATTCTTATCATACATATCTTTCACTTTCTTTGTTAGAGTCACACCAAAGTATTTTACATTATTTGTGACTACTGTGAACAGTGTTGTTTCCCTATTTTCTATCTCAGCCTGTTTATTCTTTCTGTAGAGAAAGGCCATTGATTTGTTTGAGTTAATTTTATATCCAGCTACTTCACTGAAGCTGTTTATCAGGTTTAGGAGTTCTTTGGTGGAATTTTTAGGGTCACTTATGTATACTATCAGATTATGTGCAAATAATGATATTTTGACTTCTTCCTTTCCAATTTTTATCCCCTTGACCTACATTTGTTTTCAAATTGCTCTGGCTAGGACTTCTAGTACTTCTTTGAATAGGTAAGGAGAAAGTGGGCAGCCTTGTCTAGTTCCTGATTTTAGTAGGATTGCTTCTAGCTTCTCTCCATTTACTTTGATGTTGGCTACTGGTTTGCTGTAGATTGCTTTTATTATGTTTAGGTATGGGCCTTAAATTCCTGATCTTTCCAAGACTTTTACCATGAATGGGTGTTGGATTTTGTCAAATGCTTTCTCATCATCTAACGAGATCATGTGAGATCATGTGGTTTTTGTATTTGAGTGTTTTTTTTCCCATTTTTATTAGGTATTTAGCTCATTTACATTTCCAATGCTATACCAAAAGTCCCCCATACCCACCCACCCCCACTCCCCTACCCATTCACTCCCCCATTTTGGCCCTGGCATTCCCCTGTACTGGGGCATATAAAGTTTGCCTGTCCAATGGGCCTCTCTTTCCAGTGATGGCCAACTAGGCCATCTTTTGATACATATGCAACTAGAGTCAAGAGCTTCGGGGTACTTGTTAGTTCATAATGTTGTTCCACCTATAGGGTTGCAGATCCCTTTAGCTCCTTGGGTACTTTCTCTAGCTCCTGCATTGGGAGCCCTGTGATCCATCCATTAGCTGACTGTGAGCATCCACTTCTGTGTTTGCTAGGCCCCGGCATAGTCTCACAAGAGACTGCTACATCTGGGTCCTTTTGATAGAATCTTGCTATATAGTAGAGTATGTTGATGGATTTCCATATATTAAACCATCCCTGAATCCCTGGGATGAAGCCTACTTGATCTTGATTGATGATCATTTTGATGTGATCTTGGAATCAGTTTGCTAGGATTTTATTGAGTACTTTTGCATCGGTATTCATAAGGGTAATTGTTCTGAAGTTCTCTATATTTGTTGGGTCTTTATGTGGTTTAGATATCAGAGTAATTGTGGCTTCATAGTAAAATTTGGTTAGAAAAACTTCTGTTTCCATTTTGTGGAATAGTTTAAGAAGTACTGGAATTAGGTCCTCTTTGAAGGTCTGGTAGAACTCTGCACTATACCCATCTGTTCCTGGGATTTTTTTTTTTTTTTTTTTTTTGGTTGGGAGACTACCAATAACTGCTTCTATTTTTTTAGGGGATATAGGACTGTTTCGGTCAATAATCTGATCCTGATTTAACTTTGGTACCTGGTATTTGTCTGGAAATTTGTTCATTTCATCCAGGTTTTCCAGTTTTGTTGAGTATAGCCTTTTGTAGATGGTGTTTTGGATTTTCTCAGAATCTGTTGTTATGTCCCCATTTTCATTTGTGAGTTTGTTAATTAAGATGCTGTCCCTGTTCCCTCTAGTGAGTCTGACTAAGGGTTTATCTATCTTGTTGATTTTCTCAAAGAACCAGCTTCTGGTTTGTTGATTCTTTGAATAGCTCTTTTTGCTTCCACCTGGTTGATTTTGCCCCTGTGTTTGATTATTTCCTGCCTTCTACTCCTCTTGGTTGAATTTGGTACCTTTTGTTCTAGACCTTTTAGGTGTGTTTTCAAGCTGCTAGTGTATACTCTCTCTAGTTTCTTTTTGGAGGCACTCAGAGCTTTGAGTTTTCCTCTCAGGAATGTTTTCATGGTTTTCTATAATTTTGGGTATATTGTGGTTTGATTTTCATTATACTCCAATAAATCTGTCTTTTTCCCTGAGATGTGTTTCCTGTAAGCAGCAAAATGTTGGGTCCTGTTTGTGTAGCTAGTCTGTTAGTCTATGTCTTTTTATTGGAGAATTGAGTCCATTGATAATCAGAGATATTAAGGAAAAGTAATTATTGCTTCCTGTTATTGTTGTTGTTAGAGTTGAGACTCTGTTCTTGAGGCTATCTTCTTTTAGTTTTGTTGAAGAATTACTTTCTTGCTTTTTCTAGGGTGTCATTTCCCTCCATGTGTTTGAATTTTCCCTTTATTATCCTTTGAAGTAATGGATTTGTGGAAAGATATTGTGTGTATTTGGTTTTGACATGGAATACTTCCATTTCTCCATGTATGACAATTGAGAGATTTACTGGGTATAGCAGCCTGGGCTGGCATTTGTGTTCTCTTAGGGTCTGTATAACATCTGTCCAGGATCTTCTGTCTTTCATAGTCTCTGGTGAGAAATCTGGAGTAATTCAAATAGGCCTGCCTTTATATGTTACTTGATCTTTTTCCCTTACTGCTTTTAATATTCTTTCTTTATTTAGTGCATTTGATGTTCTGATTATTATGTGTTGGGAGAAATTTCTTTTCTGGTCCTGTCTATTTGGAGTTCTGTAGGCTTCTTGTATGTTCATGTGCATCTCTTTCTTTAGGTGTGGGAAGTTTTCTTCTATAACTTTGTTGAAGATATTTACTGGCCCTTTAAGTTGAAAATCTTCATTCTCATCTGCTCTTATTATCCATAGGTTTGGTGTTCTCATTGTGTCCTGGATTTCCTGGATGTTTTGAGTTAAGATCTTTTTGAAGTTTGCATTTTCTTTGATTCTTGTGTCCATGTTCCCTATGGAGTCTTCTGCACCTGACATTCTCTCTTCCATCTCTTGTATTCTGTTGCTGATGCTCAAATCTATGGTTCCTGACTTCTTTCCTAGGGTTTGTATCTCCAGAGTTGTCTCCTTTTGTGTTTTCTTTATTGTTTCTACTTCCATTTTTAGATCCTGGATGGTTTTGTCCAATTCCATTACCTGTTCAGTAGTGTTTTCCTATAACTCTCTAAGGGATTTTTGTTTTTACTCTTTAAAGGCCTCTAGATGTTTACCTGTGTTTTCCTGTATTTCCTTCTTAAAGTCCTCCAACATTATCATGAGAAGTGACTTTAGATCCATGTCTTGCATTTCTGGTGTGATGGTGTATCCAGAACTTTCTATGGTGGGGGAGTTTTCTTCTGATGATGGCAAGTAACCTTGGTTTTTGTTGCTTCTGTTCTTATGCTTGCCTCCTGCGATCTGCTTATCTCAAAAGCTTGCTGCCCTCAATATATCTGATTGGAATCTGTCCTTCCTATAATCCTGGTTGATTCAGGACTCCTCAGAGTCCAGCTTTCTCTGTGATCCTTTGATCGTGGGCTCCGGTGAACCTGAGATTCTGGGTTTGTCAGAATTTTTGCAGTCAAGCTTACTCTGAGACCCTGAAATACTGGTGTGACCTAGCTCCTGTAATCCTGGGATACTGTTCTCCTAAGATCCTGGGCGTGTTACAGTGCCTAGAATTTGTGTCTCCTTGTAGGAACGTGGAGCTCTCTGGTCTGTTTGAAACCAAGGTAAACCAGAACTGATCAAAAGGAACCTGAGCCTCTGGTTAGCAAGGGCTCTGGTGTCCTTTTTCCTGCTGTCACAGGCCCGTCACAATTGGATTGGAACAGATCTTGTGTTTCACTAACCAATGATCCTATATGATTGTGTACAGTCCTCTGGGGACTGTGGGGGTGTCTGCCGATTCTGCGCCCATTGTGACCCAGTGCTGGCGCCTACTAGAAGGGACTAGTGCCCCTGAACAATCCGGTTTTCTGCATCCCTACTGCTGTCTCAGGTCCCGAGCAATTGGATTAGAACAGATGTTGTGTTCCACTCACCAGTGATCCTAAGATCGAGTGGAGAGTCCCCTAGGGACTGTGGGGGGTGTCCTCCGACTCCACACCCTAGGTGACCCGGGGCTATACTCTTAACATATGGTAGCAAGTTTATATTGTTAGCTGTTGTTGCCCCATTTTCAACCTTTACATAAATTATTACCTCTTTGCTATAACACTCTTCAAGTCATTCAACAAATATAGATTATATGATGAAATTGGTATAAAACATATAGCTCTCAATGCAGAGGTAGTAGTAGCATTATATTCTAGAGCCAATTTGAGTAGCCACAGCCCATCAACCAAGATTATAGTACCCCAAATTCCTTGCTTCAACATGGATGCAGTATTATGAAGTTTTCATGGTATTTATAGTTTTCATGGTAATTATGGAGATAAATCAAAGCAATTTTAAAGTATGAGTATAGCAGAGAGAACGTTATAGCAAGACAGAGAAATCTCACTTATAGGCCTCATATGATACATGATGATATTCTTAGCTTCTGGGTTTGTGGAAACTAGCAGTTAAAACTGAAGGAAAGGCCATCCATTGATTACCCCACCTGGGGATCCATCCCATATACAGTCACCAAACTCAGAGACTATTGGGGATGCCTAGAAGTGCTTGCTGACAGGAGCTTGATATAGATGTCTTCTGAGAGGTTTTGACAGAGCCTGACAAATACAGAAGCAGATGCTCACAGCCAACCACTGGACTGAGCATAGGGTCCCCAATGGAGGAGTTAGAGAAAGGACTGAAGGTTGGAAGGTTTTGCAACTCATAGGAAGAACAACAATATCAACCAACCAGACTCCCCAGAGCTCCCAGAGACTAAACCACCAACCAATGCATACACATGGAAGGATGCATGGCTCCAGCTGCATATGTAGTAGGGAATGGACTTGCTGTAAATCAATAGGAGGAGAGGCCCTTAGTCCTGTGAAGGCTCGATGACCCAGGGGAATGCCAGGACAGGGATGTGGGAGTGGTTGGGTGTGTGAGTAACCTCATAGAAGCGGGGAGGCGGGGGCGGGGGGAGGATGGGATAGGAGGCTTCCAGAAAGAAAACCGGGAAAGGGGATAGCATTTGAAATGTAAATAAATATCCAATAAAAAAAGAGAAAAAAAGAAATTATAAAGGTAATATTCTTTTTAGTAACAGGAGAGCAGGCCCAATACAAAGGTGCATAAGGAGGGGTTATTCTGGGAGCAAAAGACAACCCTAAATAAGATTTGGAACACTGAATATCTCCAAGTCACTGGAGTCTTTACAGACTTTTGATTTCTTTCCTTTGAAGAATTTTCACTGACAAAGACCATATGACAGGAATTTAAAGAAAAAGGAAACAGACAATTTAATATGGTGGATTGAGTTAGATACCCTACCGAAGTCACAGGCTTTTGAATACTTGATCCCCAGTTATTGGCTGCTTAAGAAAAGTTAGAATTGTGCCCTGCTGGAGGAGATGTTACTGGTGGCATGGTTTCATGTTTCAAAAGCCTTCCTGTTTCCCCACTGTGTACCATCATCCGCTCTCTGTTTGTAGACTGGGATGTAAGTTATCAATTGAGGCTAAAGAATCATACCTGCCTGCCTCCTGCCATGCTTTATGCTATGATGGTCATGGACTTCTATTCTGCTAGAACTCTAAGCAGCTACTATTAAATTCTTCCTTTTGTATGTTGCCTTAGACAGGGTGTTTTATTACAACAGTAGAAAAGCAACTGAGACATTCGCCTCGCTGTAGTGTTGTTTCTATTCGACTGTACACAGAGGATGCTGGAGATGAAACATAGATCCTTGATCTCAGGAGTCAAATGGCTCTATCAGTGAACAATACCATAATATTAGTGCATATGTTCTAAGTAACATAAATTAATTGTTTATGTAATTACTGTTATAAATTATTTGAAAGAAGTACCTGAAGGGAAGAATGACCTATATGGGCTCATGGTTTATAAGCATGGCACATAGCATTTGTTTATTATATAACACTGACCTATGTCTGTCATACAGATTCCAAGATATTTACTACTGCTGAAAACAATGCTACTATGTCTAGACAAATTATTACCTTTGGGAAACATTTTATTCTCATTTCAAAAGAGAGTGCTCTTTTTATAACAAACATATTTCATAATACAAAATGATGGCTGAGTTGTATTCTCAATATCCATATATTAAAATCTAATCCTTACTACCTCAATATGAAGTTACAGTTTATAGTTAAGGCTTTAAGAAGAAAACAAATTTTAAATAGAACAATTGGAATCATCTCCAATATGACTTTGTTTAGCTTATTATTGTTGGTAGAGATGGAAATCATTTCTTTGCAAGACGTGTGCCAGCCACAGTCCATGACTACTTTCTTCTTAAGACAAAGAATATAAGACACCAAGACACCAAGAGTATAAAAAAAGTCTAGATTACCTGTGTCTAAGAAAATATCTCACAAGATTTCAGACTTCATTACATTCAAGTCAGAGTATAAGTATAATCTCTTCTTTGTTACTGGACTATTTCATAGAATAATTTTCATAAAATTGCTTTATTTGTTTTTGGTGTGTTGTAAATAATATTTTCTTATTGTGGCAAAGCCAAAAAACATTTTGTCATAGCATAGATAGTACCCACACACAATGCCAGATATATCATTAGTATAACTTGAATTATGTCCTTGACTGTCTCTCTCTCTCTCTCTC
Organism: Mus musculus; assembly: GCF_000001635.26. Taxonomy (NCBI): domain Eukaryota; kingdom Metazoa; phylum Chordata; class Mammalia; order Rodentia; family Muridae; genus Mus; species Mus musculus. The sequence goes on from NC_000086.7 coordinate 118,931,690, forward strand.
TCTCTCTCTCTCTCTCTCTCTCTCTCTCTCCCTCTCCCTCTCTCTCTCTCTCTCTCTCTCTCTCTCTCTCTCTCTCTCTCTCTCTCTCAGTTTTCTATGAAACAATGCTACCCTATGTAGCTCTTCATGTCCTAGGATATGCAATGAAGACCAGGCTGACCTCAAATAAAGAAACAGCTACTTCTGTGTTGGGAACAAAATAAGGGGAAGCCCTGGGGACCCTGGGGAAAAGTGGGGAGGAAAAGGGGCCTAACTTCCAGCCAGATTTCCTGTGTTCTGGGCAGACAGATGAGGAAGAGCTGCCAGACACTTTTCTGCCTGACACACGCAGCCGGGGATAGAAAAGGGGCAGCCCCCAATTGGGGACCCCAGAGTTACCTTGCTAAAGCCCCAGGGTTGTAGGAAAGAGTGAAGAGGGAAGGAGTTCCCAACATTGGCAAGAGTGTGCACAGTAGACATAGAAGGAGCAGAGACTCTCTATGGTTTAAGATCTTTTTCTTTTTAATATTTTTATTGCATGTTTTCCTCAATTACATTTCCAATGCTATCCCAAAAGTCCCCCACACCCTCCCCCCCACTTCCCTACCCACCCATTCCCATTTTTTTGGCCCTGGCGTTCCCCTGTACTGGGGCATATACAGTTTGCGTGTCCAATGGGCCTCTCTTTCCAGTGATGGCCGATTAGGCCATCTTTTGATACATATGCAGCTAGAGTCAAGAGCTCCGGGGTACTGGTTAGTTCATAATGTTGTTCCACCTATAGGGTTGCAGATCCCTTTAGCTCCTTGGGTACTTTCTCTAGCTCCTGCATTGGGAGTCTGTGATCCATCCAATAGCTGACTGTGAGTATCCACTTCTGTGTTTGCTAGGCCCCGGCATAGTCTCACAAGAGACAGCTACATCTGGATCCTTTCAACAAAGATCTTTATTCTAGAAATTCAGGGGAAAAAGAAAAGAGGAGAGAGAGAGAGAGAGAGAGAGAGAGAGAGAGAGAGAGAGAGAGAGAGAATGCTAGAAAGAGAGAGAAAAAGGAATAGAAGAGAGGAAAGAAGACAAAGAGAAATGGAAGAGGAGAGAGAAATGAGAGAAGTGAGAGGTAAAGGAACAAGGAGTAAGAGTAAGAGAGCAAGAGAGTGAGGTGAGGTAGGGGCTGAGCACCCCTTTTTATGATCTTCACTATTGCTAGGTAACTGGGAAGTGGTTTAGCCTGAAAGTCAGAAGCTTGGGCCATTGTCTATGTGACCACTGAGCATGCTTCTCTTGTGGGGGCTGTGGGGGGTGATAACTTAGTCAGGGGCCAGAGCCCCAGGAGCATGAGGGAATGCTTACTGTGTCATGTAAGTGAATTGTGACCATCGGGGTTCAGACCTCAGCTCGACTGGAGACCAGCCTGCAATTCCCCACACTTCTGCCTTCCAAATGTTGAGATCAATGTTATACACTATCATATAAATTTTCATGTATATTCTTGCTCTATTTCTGAGCTCTATTTCCGATTTTATGTGTTGGGCTATCTAATGTAGATTCTCTTCCTTATTTATTTGTGTTTTTAAGTTTTTAAGTTTGAGGACAAATTTATTATTTTTAGAGAAAATCATTAAGGGGCGCAAGCATAAAATCTTGGCAGCTATTTGAATGAAGAGTGATAGCTAGACCTTTGGTGATGAAAGTCAGCAAATCAGAGGCATTCAGGAAGGCAAAATGGAGCTTCATAGAATGACTGAGGAATCAACATACCAGAAAAATCATTCTTGGATTTTGGCCTATATTTCATTAAGGGGATAATTAGTCTCCCCTCTGTTAGCATATCTTCAAGTAAAACTATTTTTCTGAGCAGTGAACTCCTAGCCAGATGATTAACAGGTTAGAGTGAATTAACTCTTTCTAAGACATTGTCTATCATCAACAGAATGAGAACAGGAATTCAAGTAAGAATTTGAAGCAAAAATTGTGAAGGAATACTGCTTACTGGCTCATTTTGCTGTTTGTTGTATTTTGTGAGAATATACATATTAAGTCTCCATTTCTAGTACTGCAGGTATTAAACTCTGTTTTATAAATATTTTTGTGATCATTTTTTTCTATAACTTCTCATAATTCACCTCCAACTTTTTCCTACAATTGTCTTTGTTAGAAGGAATTTTCCTGACAGGATCTTAAGACCTCTGGTGAGTGGAACACAGCTACTGCTCCAATCCAATCACACGGGACCTGAGACTATATTAATTAGGAAAGCAGAAAACCTGGCCTGTTCAGGAGCACAAGTCCTTTACGGCCCACGCCAGCACAGGGGTACATTGGGCATGGAGTCTACGGACACAAGTAAGGTATATACAGGACCCTCCATGGGATCTTTAGACCTCTGTTAGCGCATCCTAACTTCTGCCAGGAGGCAGGTTCGAGCACCAGATATCTGGGCACATTCCCTGCAAGAGGAGAGCCTACCTGCAGAGAGAACTCTGAACATTGAAACTCAGGAGAGATCTAGTCTCCCAGGTCTGCTGATAGAGGCTAACATAAACACCTCAGGAACAAGATCTAACCAGAGACAACTACACCAACTAACTCCAAAGATTACCAGATGGCGAAAGGCAAACGTAAAAATCTCACTAACAGAAACCAATACCACTCACCATCATCAGAATGCAGCACTCCCACCCCACCCAGGCCTGGGCACACCAACACACCCGAAAAACTAGACCCAGATTTAAAAGCATATCTCATGATGATGGTAGAGGACATCAAGAAGGACATTAATAACTCAGTTAAAGAAATACAGGAGAACACTGCTAAACAGGTAGAAGACCTTAAAGAGGAAGCACAAGAATCCCTTAAAGTATTGCAAGAAAACACGACCAAAAAGGTGATGGAATTGAATAAAACCATCCAAGACCTAAGAAGGGAAGAAGACACAATAAAGAAAACCCAAAGTGAGGCAACGCTGGAGACAGAAAACCTAGGAAAGAAATGAGGAACCATAGATGCAAGCAACAGCAAAAGAATACAAGAGATGGAAGAGAGAATCTCAGGTACAGAAGATTCCATAGAGAACATCAGCACAACAATCAAAGATAATACAAAATGCAAAAATATCCTAACTCAAAACATCCAGGAAATCCAGGACACAATGAGAAGACCAAACCTATGGATAATAGGAGTGGATGAGAATGAAGATTTTCAACTCAAAGAACCAGCAAATATCTTCAACAAAATTATAGAAGAAAAATTCTGAAACTTAAAGAAAGAGATGCCCATGAACATATGAGAAGCCTACAGAACTCCAAATAGAATGGAACAGAAAACAAATTCCTCCCGACACAAAATAATCAAAACAAAAAATGCACTAAATAAAGACAGAATATTAAAAGCAGTAAGGGAAAAAGGTCAAGTAACATATAAAGGCAGGCCAATCAGAATTACACCAGACTTTTCACCAGAGACTATGAAAGCCAGAAGATCCTGGACAGATGTTATACAGACACTAAGAGAACACAAATGCCAGCCCAGGCTACTATATCCGGCCAAACTCTCAATAACCATAGATGGAGAAACCAAAGTTTTCCATGACAAAACCAAATTCACACATTATCTTTCCACAAATCAAGCCCTTCAAAGGTTAATAACAGAAAAAAACAATAAAAGAATGGAAACCACACCCCAGAAAAAGCAAAAAAGTAATCCCTCAGCAAACCAAAAAGAAGACAGCCACAAAAACAGAATGCCAACTCTAAAAACAAAAATAATAGGAAGCAACAATAACTTTTCCTTAATATCTCTTAATATCAATGGACTCAATTCCCCAATAAAAAGACATAGAATAACAGACTGGCTACATTAACAGGACCCAAAATTTTGCTGCTTACAAGAAACCCATCTCAGGGAAAAAGACATACACTATCTCAGTGTGAAAGGCTGGAAAACAATTTTCCCAGCAAATGGTCTGAAGAAACTATCTGGAGTAGCCATTCTAATATCAAATAAAATTGACTTCCAACCCAAAGTTATCAAAAAAGACAAGGAGGGACACTTCATACTCATCAAAGTTAAAATAGTCCAAGAGGAACTCTCAATTCTGAATATCTATGCTCCAAATACAAGGGCAGCCACATTCATTAAAGACACTTTAGTAAAGCTAAAAGCACATATTGAACCTCAAACAATAATAGTGGGAGACTTCAACACACCACTTTCATCAATGGACAGATCATGGAAACAGAAACTAAACAGGGATACAGTGAAACTAACAGAAGTGATGAAACAAATGGACTTAACAGATATCTATAGAATATTTTATCCTAAAATAAAAGGATATACGTTCTTCTCAGCACCTCATGGTACCTTCTCCAAAGTTGACCATATAATTGGTCACAAAACAGGCCTCAACAGATACAAAAATATTGAAATCGTCCCATGCATCCTATCATATCACCATGGATTAAGGCTGATCTTCTATAACAACACAAATAATGGAAAGCCAACATTCACATGGAAAATGAACAACACTATTCTCAATGATACCTTGTTCAAGGAAGGAATAAACAAAGAAATTAAGGACTTTTTAGAGTGTAATGAAAATGAAGCCACAATATACCCAAACTTATGGGAAACTATGAAAGCATTTCTAAGAGCTTCTAATTCTATTTTGTAGAATAGTTTGTGCAGAACTGGAATTAGATCTTCTTTGAAGGTCTGATAGAACTCTGTGCTAAACCCATCTGGTCTGAATGCCTCCAAATAGAAACACGATAAAGCACACACTAGTAGGTTGACAACACACCTAAAAGCTCTAGAAAAAAAAGGAAGCAAATTCACCCAAGAGGAGTAGATGGCAGGAAATATTCAAACTCAGGGCCAAAATCAACCAAGTGGAAACAAGAAGAACTATTCAAAGAATCAACCAAACGAGGAGATGGTTCTTTGAGAAAATCAACATGATAGATAAACCCTTAGCCAGACTCACTAGAGGGCACAGGGAAAGCATCCTAATTAACAACGTCAGAAATGAGAAGGGAGACATAACAACAGATCCTGAAGAAATCCAAAACACCATCAGATCCTTCTACAAAAGGCTATACTCAACAAAACTGGAACACCTGGACGAAATGGACAAACTTCTAGACAGATACCAGGTACAAAAGTTAAATCAGGATCATGTTAATGATCTAAACAGTCCCATATCCCCTAAAGAAATAGAAGCAGTCTACATGGTCTCCCAACCAAAAAAAGCCCAGGACCAGATGGGTTTAGTGCAGAGTTCTATCAGACCTTCAAAGAAGATCTAATTCCAGTTCTTCACAAACTATTCCACAAAATAGAAGTAGAAGGTACTCTACCCAACTCATTCTACGAAGCCACAATTACTCTGATACCTAAACCACAGAAAGATCCAACAAAATTAGAGAACTTCAGACCAATTTCCCTTATGATTATCGATGCAAAAATACTCAATAAAATTCTCGCTAGCTGAATCCAAGAACACATCAAAGCAATCATCCATCCTGACCAAGTAGGTTTTATTCCAGGGATCTCGTTAGATGCAGAAAAAGCATTTGACAAAATCAAACACCCATTCATGATAAAAGTCTTGGAAAGATCAGGAATTCAAGGCCCATACCTAAACATGATAAAAGCAATCTACAGCAAATCAGTAACCAACCTCAAAATAAAAGGTGAGAACCTGGAAGCAATTCCACTAAAATCAGGGACTAGACAAGGCTGCCCACTTTCTCCCTACCTATATAACATTGTACTTGAAGTCCTAGCCAGAGCAATTCAACAACAAAAGGAGATCAAGGGGATACAAATTGGAAAGGAAGAAGTCAAAATATCACTTTTTGCAGATGATATGATAGTATATATAAGTGACCCTAAAATTTTCATCAGAGAACTCTAAACCTGACAAACAGCTTCGGTGAAGTAGCTGGATATAAAATTAACTCAAACAAGTCAATGGCATTTCTCTACACAAAGAATGAACAGGCTGAGAAAGAAATTAGGGAAACAACACCGTTCTCAATAGTCACAAATAATATAAAATATCTTGGCGTGACTCCAACTAAGGAAGTGAAAGATCTGTATGATAAATACTTCAAGTCCCTGAAGAAAGAAATTAAAGAAGATCTCAGAAGATGGAAAGATCTCCCATGCTCATGGATTGGCAGGATCAACATTGTAAAAATGGCTGTCTTGCCAAAAGCAATCTACAGATTCAATGAAATCCCCATCCAAATTCCAACTCAATTCTTCAATGAATTAGAAAGAACAATCTGCAAATTCATCTGGAATAACAAAAAACCTAGGATAGCAAAAACTCTTCTCAAGGATAAAAGAACCTCTGGTGGAATTACCATGCCTGACCTAAAGATTTACTACAGAGAAATTGTGATAAAAATGGCATGGTACTGGTATAAAGACAGACAAGTAGACCAAAGGGATAGAATTGAAGACCCAGAAATGAACCCACACACCAATGGTCACTTGATCTTCGACAAGTGAGCTAAAAGCATCCAGTGGTAAAAAGACTGCATTTTCAACAAATGGTGCTGGCACAACTAGTGGTTATTATCATGTAGAAGAATGCGAATCGACCCATTCCACTCTACTTGTACTAAGGTCAAATCTAAGTGGATTAAGGAGCTCCAAATAAAACCACAGACACTGAGACTTATAGAGTAGAAATTGGGGAAAAGCCTTGAAGATATTGGCACAGGGGAAAAATTCCCGAATAGAATAACAATAGCTTGTGCTGTAAGATCGAGAATTGACAAATTGGACCTCATGAAAGTACAAAGCTTCTGTAAGGCAAAATACATCATCAATAAGACAAAAAGGCCACCAACAGATTGGGAAAGGATCTTTACCTTTCCTAAATCAGATAGAGGACTAATATCCAATATATATATTAACTCAATTAGGTGGACTCCAGAAAATCAAATAAACCCATTAAAAAATGGGGCTCAGAGCTAAACAAAGAATTCTCAACTAAGGAATACCTAATGGCTGAGAAACACCTGAAAAAATGTTCAGAGTCCTTAATCATCAGGGAAATGTAAGTCAAAACAAACCTGAGATTCCAACTCACTCCAGTCAGAATGACTATGATTAAAAATTCATGTGACAGCAGATGCTGACGAGGATGTGGAGAAAGAGGAACACTCCTCCATTGTTGGTGGAATTACAAGCTTGTACAACCACTCTGGAAATCAGTCTGGCGGTTTCTCAAAAAATTGGACATTGTACTACAGGTGGGTCCCGCAATACCTCTCCTGGGCATATATCCAGAAGATGTTCCAAGTAGTAAGAAAGAAACATGCTCCACTATGTTCATAGCAGACTTATTTATAATAACTAGAAGCTGGAAAGAACCCAGATCGCCCCTCAACAGAGGAATGGATACATAAAATGTGGTACATTTACACAATGGAGTACTACTCAGCTATTAAAAAGAATGAATTTATGAAATTCTTAGACAAATGGTTGGATGTGGAGGGCATTATCCTGAGTGAGGTAACCCAATCACAAAAGTACTCAAATGATATGTACTCACTGATAAGTGGATAGTAGCCCAGAAACTTAGAATACCCAAGATGTAAGTTACAATTTGCAAAACAAATGAAACTCAAGAAGAACGAAGACCAAAGTGTAGACACTTTGCCCCTTCTTAGAATTGGGAACAAAACACCTATGGAAGGAGTTACAGAGACAAAGTTTGGAAGTGAGACAAAAGGATGGACCATGTAGAGACTGCCATATCCAGGGATCCATCCCATAATCTGCCTCCAAAAGCTGACACCATTGCATACACTTGCAAGATTGGGCTGATAGGACCCTGATATAGCTGTCTCTAGTGAGGCTATGCCGGGGTCTAGCAAACACAGAAGTGGATGCTCACAGTCAGCTATTGGATGGATCACAGGGCCCCAAATGGAGGAACTAGAGAAAATACCCAAGGAGCTAAAGGGATCTACAACCCTATAGATGTAACAATATTATGTACTAACCAGTACCCCTGAGCTCTTGACTCTAGCTGCATATGTCTCAAAAGATGGCCTATTCGGCCATCACTGGAAAGAGAGGCCCATTAGACTTGCAAACTTTATATTCCCCAGTACAGGGGAACACCAGGGACAAAAAGTGCGAGTGGGTGGGTAGGGGTGTGGGGGGGAGGGTATGGGGGATTTTTGGGATAGCATTGGAAATGTAAATGAGGAAAATACCTAATTAAAAAAAAAGAAGGGATTTTCCCATTATATGGCATCAAATCCATGTTATTAGAACATCCTATAGGCACAAATGGCAAGAAATTAGTGGTATATTTGTAATTTTTGTATAAAAATCTAAAATTTTTGAAGTTGTAGATACAGTTCAGTAGAACAGAACTTAAATAGCATTTGTGAGGCTCTTGTCCATCTCTCAAATTCCAGTACAACAAATAAATGCATGTAAAATATATAAAAGGTAAATCCTAATAAATAGTTGTTCAACAAGTTACCATTCTTTCTTCTTCTATTTTCTCCTCCAAGTCTTTTTTTTTTTTTTTTTTTTTTTTTTCGTTTTTTGGTTTTTGGATTTTGGTTTTTGGTTTTTTGAGACTGGGTTTCTCTGTAAAACCCTGGCTGTCCTGGAACTCAGTTTGTAGATGAGGCTGGCCTTGAATTCGGAAATCTGCTTGCTTCTGCCTCCCAAGTGCTGGGATTAAAGGTGTGTGCCACCACTGCCTGGCCCAAGTCTTTTTAGATACATAACTAACACAATGGAAACAGAAGCTAATATTTATTGAGTTACAAATATTCAGTTAGTTAGTGAAACTGATAGAAAAACAGACACATGACAGATAGATAGATAGATAGATAGATAGATAGATAGATAGATAGATAGATAGAAAGATAGAAAGATAGATGATAGATAGTTGTAAAATATATAAATAGATAGTTGTCTTCATTCAGGTAAGTCTAAAAATTTGTATTTAGCCAAAGATGACTCTGAACTTCTGATCCTTCTGGTTTGATACAGGTACAGTCATGCCAAATTTATATGGTGCTAGATTAAAACAAAGAAAACCACTATGTAAGACAAACACTTAACCAGCTGAGCTACCTCTACATTCTGTACTTATATCCTTGTCTAACACAACCTATAGTTAGATAAGTTGTCAAGTAATAACCACCTTCAGGTGTAGGGGCGAGGATAACGGTGTTTAAGTGTTATCCCCTACATTCATAAATCTGATAAATAGTACAGTAGTAAAATATTAAAGGCTATATTAACTGCAGTGCCTTATTTATTTCCTAAATAAGAAATGAGTAGCTTCACAGGTACTACTTTTTATTTTTTATATTGAATTTGAAAATTATAAAGTACAAGACATCAGAGATAATTTAATAACTGGGATATTCTTTAAATATTTAATAATGGCCTTTGAAAGATTCTATTATTTTTATTTTTTTAGATTTTTAAATTTTTCTTTATTAGATATTTTCTTCATTTAGATTTCAAATGCTATCTCCAAAGCCACCAATATCCTCCCTCTGCCCTGGTCCCCAACCAACCCAATCCTGATTCCTGGCCTTGGCATTCCCCTGTACTGGGGCATATGATCTTCACAAGACCAAGGGCCTCTCCTCCCATTGATGGCTGACTAGGCCATCCTCAGCTACATATGCAACTAGAGACACAGCTCTGGGGGGGGGGGGTACTGGATAGTTCATTTTGTAGCTCCCCCTATAGGGTTGCAAACCGCTTTAGCTTCTTGGGTAGTTTCTCTGGCTCCTTCATGAGAGGCCCTGTGTTCTATCCAATAGATGACTGTGAGAATCCATTTCTGTATTTGACAGGCATTGGCATATCCTCACAAGAAAGATCTATGTCAGGGTACAGTCAGCGAACACTTTCTGGCATATGCAATAGTGTCTGGATTTTGTGCTTGTACATGAGATGGATGCCCAGCTCCAAACTTTATCTTTGTAACTCCTTCCATGGGTATTTTGTTCCCCATTCTAAGAAGGAGTGAAGTATCCACAATTTGTTCATTCTTCTTGAGTTTCATGTGTTTTGAAAATTGTATCTTGGGTATTCTAAGTTTCTGGGCTACTATCCACTTATAAGTGAGTGCATTGTTCTTTTGTGATTGGGTTACCTCACTCAAGATGTTTTTCTCCGGCTGGTGAGATGGCTCTCTCAGTGGGTAAGAGTACCGGACTGCTCTTCCAAGGGTCCAGAGTTCAAATCCCAGCAACCACATGGTGGCTCACAACCATCCGTAATAAGATCTGACTCCCTCTTCTGGAGTGTGTGAAGACAGCTACAGTGTATTTACATAAAATAATAAATAAATCTGGAGGCAGCACCCTTGGCGGGCCGCAGACAGCCGGCCACCGTCCGGACCAGAGGACAGGTGTCCACCTGGCTTGGGAGGCTGCCTCAGCCTCAGCAGCAGCGGTCGCCATCTGGGTTCCGGGACTCCGCAGGACCTAGGAAATTAGTCTGAACAGGTTAGAGGGTGCGCCAGAGAACCGGACAGCTTCTGGGACGGGCGGAAGCACAGAGCCGCTGAGGCAGTACCCTTTGCAGGCTGCAGACAGCCGGCCACCTTCCAGACCAGAGGACAGGTGTCCGCCTGGCTCGGGAGGCGGCCTCAGCCTCAGGAGCAGCGGTCGCCATCTTGGTTCCAGGACTCCCTGGAACTTAGGAATTTAGTCTGCACAGGTGAGAGTCTGCACCACAGAAGCTGACAGCTTCTGGGAACTGCCAAAGCAACACAGCTTCTGAGAGAGGCCCTGTTTTGGGCCTTCTTCTTCGACCAGGAGGAGGTCCAAAAACAAGATATCTGCGCACCTTCCCTGTAAGAGAGCTTGCCAGCAGAGAGTGCTCTGAACACTGAAACTCAGAGGAGAGAATCTGTCTCCCAGGTCTGCTGAGAGACGGTAACAGAGTCACCAGAAGAACAATCTCTAAACATAGTCAACTATAACTACTAACTCCAGAGATTACCAGATGGCGAAAGGTAAACGTAGGAATCCTACTAATAGGAACCAAGACCACTCACCATCATCAGAACCCAGCACTCCCACTTCGCCCAGTCCAGGGCACCCCAACACACCCGAAAACCTAGACCTAGATTTAAAAGCATATCTCATGATGATGGTAGAGGACATCAAGAAGGACTTTAATAAATCACTTAAAGAAATACAGGAGAACACTGCTAAAGAGTTACAAGTCCTTAGAGAAAAACAGGAAAACACAATCAAACAGGTAGAAGTCCTTACAGAAAAAGAGGAAAAAACATACAAACAGGTGATGGAAATGAACAAAACCATACTAGACCTAAAAAGGGAAGTAGAAACAATAAAGAAAACTCAAAGTGAGGCAACACTGGAGATAGAAACCCTAGGAAAGAAATCTGGAACCATAGATTTGAGCATCAGCAACAGAATACAAGAGATGGAAGAGAGAATCTCAGGTGCAGAAGATTCCATAGAGAACATCGGCACAACAATCAAAGAAAATGGAAAATGCAAAAAGATCCTAATTCAAAATATCCAGGAAATCCAGGACACAATGAGAAGACCAAACCTACGGATAATAGGAGTGGATGAGAATGAAGATTTTCAACTCAAAGGACCAGCAAACATCTTCAACAAAATTATTGAAGAAAACTTCCCAAATATAAAGAAAGAGATACCTATGAACATACAAGAAGCCTACAGAACTCCAAATAGACTGGACCAGAAAAGAAATTCCTCATGACACATAATAATCAGAACAACAAATGCACTAAAGATAGAATACTAAAAGCAGTAAGGGAAAAAGGTCAAGTAACATACAAAGGCAAGCCTATCAGAATTACACCAGATTTTTCACCAGAGACTATAAAAGCCAGAAGAGCCTGGACAGATGTTATACAGACACTAAGAGAACACAAATTCCAGCCCAGGCTACTATACCCAGCCAAACTCTCAATTACCATAGATGGAGAAACCAAAGTATTCCACGACAAAACCAAATTCACACATTATCTCTCCACGAATCCAGCCCTTCAAAGGTTAATAACAGAAAAAAACCAATACAAGAACGGGAATAATGCCCTAGAAAAAACAAGAAGGTAATCCCTCAACAAACCTAAAAGAAGACAGCCACAAGAACAGAATGCCAACTTTAACAACAGAAATAACAGGAAGCAACAATTACTTTTCCTTAATATCTCTTAACATCAATGGTCTCAACTCCCCAATAAAAGACATACACTAACAAACTGGCTACACAAACAAGACCCAACATTTTGCTGTTTACAGGAGACACATCTCAGAGAAAAAGATAGACACTACCTCAGAATAAAAGGCTGGAAAACAATTTTCCAAGCAAATGGTATGAAGAAACAAGCTGGAGTAGCCATCCTAATATCTGATAAGATTGACTTCCAACCCAAAGTCATCAAAAAAGACAAGGAGGGGCACTTCGTTCTCATCAAAGGTAAAATCCTCCAAGAGGAACTCTCAATTCTGAATATCTATGCTCCAAATACAAGGGCAGCCACATTCATTAAAGAAACTTTAGTAAAGCTCAAAGCACACATTGCACCTCACACAATAATAGTGGGAGACTTCAACACACCACTTTCACCAATGGACAGGTCATGGAAACAGAAACTAAATAGGGACACACTGAAACTAACAGAAGTGATGAAACAAATGGATCTGACAGATATCTACAGAACATTTTATCCTAAAACAAAAGGATATACCTTCTTCTCAGCACCTCATGGTACCTTCTCCAAAATTGACCACATAATAGGTCACAAAACAGGCCTCAACAGATTCAAAAATATTGAAATTGTCCCATGTATCCTATCAGATCACCATGCACTAAGGCTGATCTTTGATAACAAAAAAAAAAAATAACAGAAAGCCAACACTCACGTGGAAACTGAACAACACTCTTCTCAATGATACCTTGGTCAAGGAAGGAATAAAGAAATAAATTAAAGACTTTTTAGAGTTTAATGAAAATGAAGCCACAACATACCCAAACCTTTGGGACACAATGAAAGCATTTCTAAGAGGGAAACACATAGCTCTGAGTGCCTCCATGAAGAAACGGGAGAGAGCACATACTAGCAGCTTGACAACACATCTAAAAGCTCTAGAAAAAAAGGAAGCAAAATCACCCAAGAGGAGTAGACAGCAGGAAATAATCAAACTCAGGGGTGAAATCAACCAAGTGGAAACAAGAAGAACTATTCAAAGAATTAACCAAACGAGGAGTTGGTTCTTTGAGAAAATCAACAAGATAGATAAACGCTTAGCTAGACTAACTAAAGGGCACAGGGACAAAATCCTAATTAACAAAATCAGAAATGAAAAGGGAGACATAACAACAGATCCTGAAGAAATCCAAAACACCATCAGATCCTTCTACAAAAGGCTATACTCAACAAAACTGGAAAACCTGGACGAAATGGACAAATTTCTGGACAGATACCAGGTACCAAAGTTGAAACAGGATCAAGTTGACCATCTAAAAAGTCCCATATACCCTAAAGAAATAGAAGCAGTTATAAATAGTCTCCCAGCCAAAAAAAGCCCAGGACCAGACAGGATTAGTGCAGAGTTCTATCAGATCTTCAAAGAAGATCTAATTCCAGTTCTGCACAAACTTTTTCACAAGATAGAAGTAGAAAGTACTCTACCCAACTCATTTTATGAAGCCACTATTACTATGATACCTAAACCACAGAAAGATCCAACAAAGATAGAGAACTTCAGACCAATTTCTCTTATGAATATCGATGCAAAAATCCTCAATAAAATTCTCGCTAACCGAATCCAAGAACACATTAAAGCAATCATCCATCCTGACCAAGTAGGTTTTATTCCAGGGATGCAGGGATGGTTTAATATACGAAAATCCATCAATGTAATCCACTATATAAACAAACTCAAAGACAAAAACCACATGATCATCTCGTTAGATGCAGAAAAAGCATTTGACAAGATCCAACACCCATTCATGATAAAAGTTCTGGAAAGATCAGGAATTCAAGGCCCATACCTAAACATGATAAAAGCAATCTACAGCAAACCAGGAGCCAACATCAAAGTAAATGGAGAGAAGCTGGAAACAATCCCACTAAAATCAGGGACTAGACAAGGCTGCCCACTTTCTCCCTACCTTTTCAACATAGTACTTGAAGTATTAGCCAGAGCAATTCGACAACAAAAGGAGATCAAGGGGATACAAATTGGAAAGGAGGAAGTCAAAATATCACTTTTTGCAGATGATATGATAGTATATATAAGTGACCCTAAAAATTCCACCAGAGAACTCCTAAACCTGATAAACAGCTTCGGTGAAGTAGCTGGATATAAAATAAACTCAAACAAGTCAATGGCCTTTCTCTACACAAAGAATAAACAGGCTGAGAAAGAAATTAGGGAAACAACACCCTTCTCAATAGTCACAAATAATATAAAATATCTCGGCGTTACTCTAACTAAGGAAGTGAAAGATCTGTATGATAAAAACTTCAAGTCTCTGAAGAAAGAAATTAAAGAAGATCTCAGAATATGGAAAGATCTCCCATGCTCATGGATTGGCAGGATCAACATTGTAAAAATGGCTATCTTGCCAAAAGCAATCTACAGATTCAATGCAATCCCCATCAAAATTCCAACTCAATTCTTCAACGAATTAGAAGGAGCAATTTGCAAATTCATCTGGAATAACAAAAAACCTAGGATTACAAAAACTCTTCTCAAGGATAAAAGAACCTCTGGCGGAATCACCATGCCTGACCTAAAGCTTTACTACAGAGCAATTGTGGTAAAAACTGCATGGTACTGGTATAGAGACAGACAAGTAGACAAATGGAATAGAATTGAAGACCCAGAAATGAACCCACACACCTATGGTCACTTGATCTTCGACAAGGGAGCTAAAACCATCCAGTGGAAGAAAGACAGCATTTTCAACAATTGGTGCTGGCACAACTGGTTGTTATCATGTAGAAGAATGCGAATCGATCCATACTTATCTCCTTGTACTAAGGTCAAATCTAAATGGATCAAAGAACTTCACATAAAACCAGAGACACTCAAACTTATAGAGGAGAAAGTGGGGAAAAGCCTTGACGATATGGGCACAGGGGAAAAATTCCTGAACAGAACAGCAATGGCTTGTCCTGTAAGATCGAGAATTGACAAATGGGACCTAATGAAACTCCAAAGTTTCTGCAAGGCAAAAGACACCGTCAATAAGACAAAGAGACCACCAACAGATTGGGAAAGGATCTTTACCTATCCTAAATCAGATAGGGGACTAATATCCAACATGTATAAAGAACTCAAGAAGGTGGACTTCAGAAAATCAAATAACCCCATTAAAAAATGGGGCTCAGAACTGAATAAAGAATTCTCACCTGAGGAATAACGAATGGCAGAGAAGCACCTGAAAAAATGTTCAACATCCTTAATCATCAGGGAAATGCAAATCAAAACAACCCTGAGATTCCACCTCACACCAGTCAGAATGTCTAAGATCAAAAATTCAGGTGACAGCAGATGCTGGCGTGGATGTGGAGAAAGAGGAATACTCCTCCATTGTTGGTGGGATTGCAGGCTTGAACAACCACTCTGGAAATCCGTCTGTCGGTTCCTCAGAAAATTGGACATAGTACTACCGGAGGATCCAGCAATACCTCTCCTGGGCATATATCCAGAAGATGCCCCAACTGGTAAGAAGGACACATGCTCTACTCTGTTCATAGCAGGCTTATTTATAATAGCCAGAAGCTGGAAAGAACCCAGATGCCCCTCAACAGAGGAATGGATACAGAAAATGTGGTACATCTACACAATGGAGTACTACTCAGCTATTAAAAAGAATGAATTTATGAAATTCCTAGCCAAATGGATGGACCTGGAGGGCATCATCCTGAGTGAGGTAACACATTCACAAAGGAACTCACACAATATGTACTCACTGATAAGTGGATATTAGCCCAAAACCTAGGATACCCAAGATATAAGATACAATTTCCTAAACACATGAAACTCAAGAAAAGTGAAGACTGAAGTGTGGACACTATGCCCCTCCCTAGAAGTTGGAACAAAACACCCTTGGAAGGAGTTACAGAGACAAAGTTTGGAGCTGAGATGAAAGGATGGACCATGTAGAGACTGCCATATCCAGGGATCCACCCCATAATCAGCATCCAAACGCTGACACCATTGCATACACTAGCAAGATTTTATAGAAAGGACCCAGATGTAGCTGTCTCTTGTGAGACTATGCCGGGGCCTAGCAAACACAGAAGTGGATGCCCACAGTCAGCTAATGGATGGATCACAGGGCTCCCAATGCAGGAGCAAGAGAAAGTACCCAAGGAGCTAAAGGGATCTGCAACCCTATAGGTGGATCAACATTATGAACTAACCAGTACCCCGGAGCTCTTGACTCTAGCTGCATATGTATCAAAAATGGCCTAATCGGCCATCACTGGAAAGAGAGGCCCATTGGACACACAAACTTTATATGTCCCAGAACAGGGGAACGCCAGGGCCAAAAAGGGGGAGTGGGCGGGTAGGGGAGTGGGGGTGGGTGGGTATGGGGGACTTTTGGTATAGCATTGGAAATGTAAATGATCTAAATACCTAATAAAAAATGGAAAAAAAATAAATAAATCTTAAAAAAAAAAGATGTTTTCCTCCACATGCATCCATTTGCCTAAGAATTTCATGAATTCATTACTTTTAATTGCTAAGTAGTACTCCATGGTGTAAATGTACCACATTTTCTGTATCTATTCCTCTGTTGAGGGTTCTTTCAAGCTTCTGGCTATTATTCATAAGGCTGCTATGGGCATAGTGGAGCATGTGTCCTTATTAAAAGTTAGAATATCTTCTGGGTATATGCCCAGGAGAGGAATTGTTGGATCTCCTGGTAGTACTATGTCCAGTTTTCTGAGGAACTGCCAGACTGATTTGCAGAGTGGTTGTACCAGCTTTCAATCCCACCAAAAATGGAGGAGTGTCCATCTTTCTCCACATCCATTCCAGCATCTGCTATCACCTGAATTTTTTATCTTAGCCATTCTGACTGGTGTGAGGTGGAATCTCAGGGTTGTTTTGATTTTGCGTTTCCTTGATGATTAAGGATATTGAACATTTTTAGGTGCTTCTCAGCCATTGGGTATTCCTCAGTTGAGAATTCTTGTTTAGCATTGTACCCCATATTTAATATGGTTATTTGATTTTCTCGAGTACATCTTTTTGAGTTCTATATATATATTGGATATTAGTCACCTATCTGATTTAGGATTGGTAAAGATCCTTTCACAATCTGTTGGTGGCCTTTTTGTCTCATAGACAGTGTCTTTGCCTTACAGAAGCTTTGCAATTTTATGAGGTTCCACTTGTAAATTCTTGATCTTACAGAACAAGCCATTGCTGTTCTTTTTAGGAATTTTTTTCCCCTGTGCCCATATCTTTGAGGCTTTTTCCCACTTACTTCTCTATAAATTTCAGTGTCTCTGGTTTTGTGTGGAGTTCCTCTATCCACTTAGACTTGAGCTTAGTACATGGAGATAAGAATGGATCAATTCCATTCTTCTACATGATAACTGTCAGTTGTGCCAGCACCATTTGTTAATAATGCTGTCTTTTTTCCACTGGATGGTTTTACCTCCCTTGTCAAAGATCAAGAGACCATAGGTTTGTGGGTTCATTTCTGGGTCTTCAATTCAATTTAATTGATCCACCTCTCTGTCCCTACACTAGTACTATGCAGTTTTGTTTTGTTTTGTTTTGTTTTGTTTTGTTTTTTATCACAATTGCTCTGTGGTATAGCTTGAGGCCAGGCATGGTGATTTCACCAGAGGTTCTTTTATCATTGAGAATAGCTTTTGCTATCTTAGGTTTTTTATTATTCCAGATTAATTTGCAAATTGTCCTTTCTAATTGATTGAAGGATTCAGTTGGAATTTTGATGGTGATTGCATTGAATCTGTAGAATGCTTTTGTCAATATAGCCATTTTTACTATAATTATCCAGCCACTACATTAGCATGGAAATCCCTCTATCTTCTGAGATCTTCTTTGATTTCTTTCTTCAGAGACTTGAAGTTCTTATACTACAGATCTTTTACTTGCTTAGTTAGAGTCACAAAAAAGTATTTTATATTACTTGTGACTGTTGTGAAATGTGTTGTTTCCCTAATTTCTTTCTCAGTCTGTTTATCCTTTGTGTAGAGAAAGGCTACCAATTTGTTTGTGTTAAGTTTATATCCCACTACTTCACTGAAGCTGTTTATCAGGTTTAGGAGTTCTCTGGTGGAATTTTTGGATCACTTATATACACTTTCATATCATCTGCAAATAGTGATATTTTGACTTCTTCCTTTCTGGTCTGTATCCCCTTGACCTCTGTTGTTGTCTAATTGCTCTGGCTAGGACTTCAAGTAATATATTGAATAGGTAGGTTGAGAGTGGGCAGCCTTGTCTAGTCCCTGATTTTACTGTGATTGTTTCGAGTTTCTTTCCATTTAGTTTGATGTTGGCTACTGGTTTGGTGAATATTGCTTTTATTATGTTTGGTATGGGCCTTGAATTCCTGATCTTTCCAAGACTTTTATCATGAATGGGTGTTGGATTTTCTCAAATGCTTTCTCAGCATCTAAAGAGATAATCACGTGGTATTTGTCTTTGAGTTTGTTTCTATAGTGGATTATGTTGTTATATTTCTGTATATTAATCTATCCCTGCATCCTGGGATGAAGCCTACTTGATCATGGTGGATGATCGTTTTGATGTGTTCTTGGCTTTGGTTAGCAAGAATTTTAATGAATATTTTTGCATTTATATTCATAAGGCAAATTCTTCTGAAGTTTTCTTTCTCTTTGGGTTTTTATGTGCTTTAGGTATCAGAGTAATTGTGGTTTCATAGAATGAATTGGGTAGAGTACCTTCTGTTTCTATTTTGTGGAATATTTTTTAGTAGAATTTGAATTAGGTCTTCTTTGAAGGTCTGATAGAACTCTGCACTAAACCCATCTGGTCCTGGGCTTTTTTGGCTGGGAGACCATTAATGACTGATTCTATTTCTTTACGGGATATGGGACTGTTTATGTCATTAATCTGATCCTGATTTATCTTTGGTACCTGGTATCTGTCTGGAAATTTGCCCATTTCATCCAGGTTTTACAGTTTTGTTGAGTATAGCCTTTGTAGTAGGATCTGATGATGTTTTGGATTTCCTCTGGTTCATTGTTATATCTACCTTTTCATTTCTGATTTTGTTAATTAGGATACTGTCACTGTGCCCTCTAGTGAGTCTTGGCTAAGTGTTTATCTGTCTTGTTGATTTTCTCAAAGAACCAGCTCCTATTTTGGTTGCTTTTTTTGAATAGTTCTTTTTGTTTCCACTTGGTTGATTTCAGCCCTAAGTTTGATTATTTCCTGCCATCTCCTCCTCTTGGGTGAATTTGCTTCCTTTTATTCTAGAGATTTTAAGTGTGCTGTAAAGCTGCTAGTGTATGACCCCTCTAGTTTCTTTTTGGAGGCACTCAGAGCTATTTGTTTTTCTCTCAGGAATGCTTTCATTGTATCCCATAAGTTTGAGTATGTTGTGGCTTCATTTTCATTAAACTCTATAAAGTCTTTAATCTTTTCCCTTATTTCTTCCTTGACCAAGGTATCATCAACTAAAGTGTTCATGAGCTTTCATGTGAATGTTTGCTATCTATTACTTATGTTGTCATTGAAGATCAGCCTTAGTCTGTGGTGATCTGATAGGAAGCATGGGATAATTTCAATATGTTTTTATCTTTTGAGGCCTTTTTGGTAGATCTTCATTCTATGTCTATTATCCTTAGGTTTGGTCTTCTCATTGTATCCTGGATTTCCTGGATGTTTTGGGTTAGGATCTTTTTGATTTTTGCATTGTCTTTGATTGTTGTGTCCATGTTCTCTATGGAAATTTCTGAACCTGATATTCTCTCTTCCATCTCTTGTATTCTGTTGCTGATGCTCCCATCTATGGTTCCTGATTTCTTTCATAGCGTTTCTATCTCTAGAGATGTCTCCCTTTTGGTTTTCTTCATTATTTCCACTTCCATTTTTAGATCTTGGATGATTTTGTTCAATTGCATTACCTGTTTGGTTGTGTTTTCCTCTAATTCTTTAAGGGATTTTTCTGTTTACTTTTTAAAGCTTCTACCTGTTTAGCAGTATTTTTCCTGTTATTTTTTAAGGACTTCTACCTGTTTAGCAGTGTTCTCCTATATTTCTTTAAATGAGTTATTAATGCCCTTCTTAAAATCCTCCAACAGTATCATGAGAAATGATTTTAAATCCGAATCTTTCTTTTCGGGTGTGTTGGGGTATCCAGGACTTCCTGTGGTAGGTGTACTGGGTTCTGATGATGCCAACTGGTCTTTTTTTCTTTTAGTAAGATTCTTATATTTGCCTTTCTCCATCTGGTAATCGCTGGTGTTTAGTTTTCTAGCTGTCTATGGCTGGAGTTTGTTCTTCCTGTGATTCTTTAGCTTGTCAGCACTCCTGAGAGTCCAAGTTTCACCTGAGCCCCAGGGTCAGAGCACTCTCTGCAGGCAAGGTGCACAGAAGTCTGGAGCTCAGATCTACCTCATCAGTCCTAGGGTCAGAGCCCTCCCTGGAGGCCGACTCTCCTCTGTCAGGGAAGGTGCCCAGGGGTTTTTGTGTCACCTCTGCCTCCTGGCTGACGATGAAGACCTGAAGGGACCCTGTTGAAGAAGCTCTGTTGCTTCTGCTGCCCACATCTTCTCCTGCATAGATCTGTCTCAGTGATCCCAAGATTCTGGTTTTGATATGGGCCTGCCTTTGTCCTTTGTCCCTGTTCCTGCTAGAACAAGACCCTCTGGGTATTTTGGAACAGATGTTACATTCCACTCACCAGTGATCTCAAGATCCTGGGTGTGCTAGGGTGCCTGCAGCATGTAGAGTCCTCTGGGGACCTTGGGACCCTCTGCTGAGTTCTTGCCCAAGATGGTACAGAGCTGGCACCAGCGGGAATGAACCCCAGCATCTGGTTGCTGGGTTTGTTTTGTCCCTGTTCCTGCTGGCACAAGTCCCTCTGGGATTTGGAACAGATGTTGAGTTCCACTCACCAGTGATCTCAAGATCCTTGGGTGAGCCAGGGCCCACTGAGTTCGTATTCAAGATTGAGCGGGTGTGGCACTGGCTGCCAGGAACCACAGCCACTGGTTGGCAGGTGTCCTTTGTCCCTGTTCCTGCTAGCACAAGACCATCTGGTTTTTTTGGAACAAAGGTTGTGTTCCACTCACCAAAGATCTCAAGGTCCTGGGTGTGCTAGAGTGCCTGCAGCATGGAGAATCCTCCGGGGATCTTGGGACCCTTAGCTGTTTCAAAGATTATTTTAATATACTTTTTTATATGTGCTTTATAATGCTTGTTTTTATTTGTGCTTTTTATTATAACATGAGATTGTAATTTAATTATTTTCATCATATTTCATGAAATTGGCATGCAAATGGATGGAACTTCTATATTTCATTCTGAGTTAGGCAACCCTGTTATAAAGGAACACACATGGTATGTTCTCACTAATAAGTGGATATTAGTCAAAAAGAAGCTTGGAATACTCATGATACAACTCACAGACCATATGAAGCCCAAGAAGAAAGAAGATCACACCCAAGTGTGGATGCTACAGTATTACTCAGTAGTGGGAAGAGAGTAATCTCGGAGAAGTAGAGGGAGAGTGGGATATGGGAGGGAGAGAAGAGGGGGAGGGAAAAAGGGGGTCAGTTCAGATATGGAAGCAGATGGGGGAGATGTACAGAAGGTCAGGTATTTGAAAGTAGGTGTGTAGCCGTGCGGAAGGGAAACAGGGTTAGCAACTAGATTCTCCCAGAAGCCAGGGACCCAAGAGGTCCCCACGACCCAACAGGGGGTACTTTAGCTAAATTACCCAAAAAAGGGGAGAGAAAACCTTTAGATACCATATCCATTAGATAGGCACAGACCCCAGATGAACGATTAGACCACTCATTCAACTAAAAAATATTAATCCATAACTCCTCCTGTCAATAAGAAATGCAGGGACAAAGAGTGGAGAAGAAAATGTAGAAAAGGCCATTGAGAGACTGCTCCCCATAGAGATCCATTCTATCTGCTGGCACCACACCCAGACACTATTGCTGATGCCAAGAAGTGCTTACTGACAGGAGCCTGGTATAGTTGTCCCCTGAGATTCTCTGCTACAGCCTGACCATTACAGATGCGGATGTACACAGCCAACCAGTGGACTGAGTGCAGCATCCCAATGGCGAAGGTAGGGCAAGGACTTTAGGAGCTGAAGGGGTTCACAACCGTGTAGGAAGAACAACATTAACCAACCAGACCCCCCCCCCAAATCTCCCAGGGGCTAAACCACCAACCAAAAAGTACACAGGGGGGTACCCATGGCTCAAGTTGGACATGTAGCAGAGGATTGCCTTATTTGACGTCACTGGGAGGGGAGCCCATTGGTCCTGTGGAGACTTGATGACTAAGGATAGGGGAATGCTAGGTCAATGAGGTAGGAATTGATAGACAGGTAGGGGAGCACCCTCGTAGAGGCAGGGGAGATTAAGAAGGGGATGGGGGCTTGTGGAGGAGAAACATGGAGGAGGATAATATTCGAAATGTAAATAAATAAAATAACCTATAAAATATTCTAATATTCAAGTAAAAGAAATTCTGCATGTTTGCCTATGTTTTGGAGAATAAACCTTAAATATTAAATATTAAAGTTGAAATTATTAAAATATAAATAGTTTACTTCTGCTTGAATGTGTTTTGAATTGTTAATTGCATTCATAGATAAGGAATACAGAAAGAAATGCAAATACTGTAGAATATAGAGTTACACTGCAAAGTTGATTGGAGATTGGTTTCAAATTTACTTCCATGTTAGTAAAATCACCAAATTATTCCTATAAGCATCTGTATCTTGTTCTTTACTTGTGAGATTTATTTTCAGAATTATCAGTCATGAGGAGGGTGAAATGGTTTGTGTGGTTAAAGTCTCTTTTTGCCAACCATAATAAGTTATTACCATGACTAATATTTGCCAAATGTCTTTTGACCTCCACACATAAATCATGGCATGGGCACAATCACACACACACTTAATAGATAAATGAATAAATTCAATTATTTATAAAAGAAATCTCAGTCCCACTTAAATACTATTCTTAGGTACTAAGGTATGATATGCTATTTTATTGATATATTGAATAATAATTCAGGAAAAGACGTTCTGAAAACAATGTCATAACATAATTTATTTTATATAATAAAAATTTAGTCATGTATCTGCTCATATTCTGTAAAGAAATAGAATCAATGAGATATAATTATGTATAGATCTAGCTGTTTTTTTTCTTATTGTCTTATACATTCATTTGTATAAGAATTGCTCCCAAGGTCTGAACCACCAACCAAAGAATACCCATGAAAGGACCCATGGCTCCAGCTCCATATGTAGAAGAGAATGGCTTTATCTGGCATCAATGGGAGGGGAGGTTCTTGGTCATGTGAATGCTTGATGCCTCAGTGTAGAGGAATGCTATGATGGTGAGGTGTACAGGTGGGGAAGAACTCTTATAGAACCAGAAGGAGAGGAATGTGGGAAGGGGGATAACATTTGAAATGTAAATAAATAAAATAACCAATAAAGAGATTAAAAAATAATTCTTCTGAGGAATAGTTAACATAACCAGTAAGGTTCCTTAGCTGCCAACTAGTCCAAAATGAGCCGAGACTAATTCAACTAGAGGACAAAGGTCACAGAACAACAACAGAAAGGATAATGTAATGATAATGTATTTTTGAAGGATGGAGAAAATGAGAGAAGCTCATACTGTCAGGGAAAGAAGAAAGAAAATAGTAAGAACTGTGTCATTCTGTATATTATATTCTAATAAGTTTAGTGTCATCCCTTATATTCTATTTTAGTAAATCAGCACATGGGAAGATTCATGTCTAGATTGGGGAATAAAATTTATTTCATAGAACCACTTTAAATGTTAATATGATCAATAAACTATTTCACAGGTATAACCAGAAATAATATTTTTATGGTCACCTCATATCTATCAAGATGATATATAAAATTAATCATAGCTTGTGTAGGAATAGTCCACTTGGGTCCTATATGCATGTTAATTTTTTTATTAACAAGTTGAAGTTCAAATAAAGACAATATCAAGGTTGTAGTTTTGTGTAATATGATAAATATATTTTATGCAAATCTGCAATAAAATGTACTGACTCTTTAGAAAACTTCCATATATCTCTTAATTTACATATTCAAGAACACTATAATACAAATTCAATATGTTTAACTTGAGAAGCAAATAAATTTAATAGAAAACACATAAGCTTAAAAACATAATGATATATCAATGATATCTACATTCACAAATATTATAATCTTCTTTTTGTAACTTAATTACAGCATTGTTGACATTTAGAAATACTTCTTTCATATCTACCGTGTCTTTTTTGCCTTTTGTCAGTACCTCAGCTGATAATGGATATTTATCTAGTAGAACAAAACAAAATGTTTAGCTCCAAAGCTTTTATGCCATTGTTCTGTTTGGCTTATGTTGTTTGTGTTGCTATTGTTTTCTTTTCTTTTCTTTTTGGTCAGATTGACACAAGCTAGAGTCATCTGAGAAAAGGAATCCAAAATTGAGAAAAATGCAACTATCATATTGATCATTAAGAAAGTCTGTGAGGCCCTTTCTTGAGTAATCATTGATATGACAGAACCTAGTCTATAGTGGAAGGTGCATTCCCTGAACTGATCTAGGAAATAGAAGAAAACAATCAGGGCAAACCAGTAAGCAGCATTCTCCTATGATTCTGATTTAGTTTCTACCTCTAGATTCTGCCTTGAATTTCTGTTTTGTCTTCCCTCAATGAACTGTCTCTTAGGATATATAATCCAAGTAAACCCTTTCCTCCGAAAGTTGCTTTTGGCCATGATCTTTAGCACAGAAACCAAAACCAAACCAAACCAAACCAAACCAAACCAAACCAAACCAATCCAAGCCAAACCAAACCAAACCAAGACAAACCAAACCAAACCAAACCAAACCAAACCAAACCAAACCAAACCAAACCAAACCAAACCATCCATCCAACCAACCCACCAACCAACCAACCAAACAAACAAAAACAACTTAACTAAGATTGTGATAAAATAGTCTTGATTAGACTTATTCATTGAGTTTTCCATTGGCTCTAATTACACAAGAAATGCCTTAAAAAAAACTTCTCTAATAAATACTTATTCTTTCTAAGATCCATCCTGGAGTATATTTGATTTCCCCTGATATTTGAGATAACATACCATTTTCAATGCTATAGCTCCATTCTTAATTTTCAATTGATATACAAATGTAGCAAGTCCCAAGTCACTGAATGATAGTTTCCTGGTATCCCCTATCACTGCATTGTTTTTTAATACTACATTAAAAAAATCTCATACAATATAAATATGGTTAAACATCTATATACCCAAAGGGGCAATCTTTTTCTAGAGAAAGTATCCTTTTCAATAAAAAAAAAAAAAAAAAAAAAAAAAAAAAAAAGACTGCCCTTCTAGGAAAGAATATGCCACCAAGTCCCTAGCTGGAGACTACAAAAATTACTTTCACTAAAGGCTCAGTAGTCCTATCTTCTGATGTCAGAATGGAAATTTGGTTACCTCAGTAGCCAAATAAGTACAAGTCTGCATGTCTTAGCTTGACCAGACCTACAATTAGCTATTATAAAAAACACTGATCATATGTACGAAGAAGTTTCAAGATGCTAAGTTAACTGAAGTGAAAAGATAACTCCCTCATCAAATGTGAATGGCAGCTTTCATGAGATGGAATTAGCAGACTATAATTGAAGGACAAATCAAGCTAAGATATGGCTTTCATCTTCCCTCACTAATTCCTTACTCCAGATATACTGTCATCTATCACAAACTCCTGCTATTGTGACTTCTATATCATGGTAGACATCACCTGGCAACTATTTCAATAAATACATGCTTTCTTAAGTTTTGTCAGTCATTTTGTCTCATCAATGGGAAAAGTAGCAAATATAAAGATCAATCATTTATCTTTCTGATCATAACCACTTATATTTGGATGTATTAGTGGCAAGAGTTTATGTTATAAAAGGGAAAAGATCAAGTGGTAGTCTTAGAAATTCATCCTATTCTATTGACCAATAAAATCATCATCTGCTGAGGTTTTTCTTGAGTGGTCAATCACCCAGAAGACAAATATCTTCATTCAGTTGGCTCATTCTCATAATCTAATCACATAAAAAGTCACTCAAATACTTTGTCAAACTTTATGTAATTATTTATCTGCAAGTTCTTAATCAACTAGTCAAACACATATAGTATATTTGACAAAAGGTATGATTAAAAAATTCTTAAGGAAAAATTTTCAAGGACCTTTGTTACCATTATTTCTTCTATGCCAAAAATCACATTATATTAAAAAACATTAAATATTAGTCTTTTATATCTTGGACTGTAATTTAAAAAAAAAAAAGAATTAAAAATATTTTATTTCCTCAACCTTGTAGTATGTTTATGCAAATGCTTAACTCTTGTACCAGGTAGTTTTATTATTTACATGAAAAATCACATCACATTCCTTGAATTTAAATGACTTCCACTTTCATTTATATCCTGTGCTCTGATCCCATTTTCTCATAAATGCAGTAAATAATAACTTGTTTACCTTTGTAAATAGTAGTAGTCCTATTATTGTAAAGTCATTAACACACAAAGAAATATGGGTGTGCACACACACATACACACATATACATATGTGTATACAATATATTATTTGAAAACAATTTTAGAAACACAAATCAAGTCAGAGTGCTAATACTTGACATTCAGTACTTTTAAAACTAGAACCAAAAATGTAAGAAAAGACCTTCTGCTCTAACCTCAATAGGCTATCAACTATCTATCCCAAAATGCTAGTGAAGAGTCCAGTCATGGTGGAAAAGAAGAGGAGATTTAGGTAAGGAGTTCTGTAAGCAGATGTACATCTTGAGTACTGAAAAAAATTTTTTTATTATAAAAGAGAAAAATTTGGGGGTGTAGCAAGAAATAGGCACTATTAAGCAATACTACTAGAGGTGTGATCTTGCTTTTTTTTAGTTCTGGTTCTGCAATGTGCTCTGAAAATTTTGTTATTGTTTAAGGAGAAAAGCTGGTTTTCAGGAGATAATTACCATTGCTCTATCATACAGGTGTATACTTCATGGGTAATTGTCTTCACTGGAGATGGTTTGGCCTGTCATATTCTGCTGTTTTTCATGAATCTAGAAGAGGACACTCTAAAAATGGAAAATTGTTCTGTTACAATTGTCTTTATTTTCCAGCCTGAAGGGGTTGAACTGTCAAACTTTAGATAGATCACATATTATAATTCTCTAATTTGACACTTTTTGAATAATTAACATGCCTGTGTGCAAATTAAAGGAGAAAATTGCAAAATGAAAGCTTTCTTCCTGCTCACCTGTGGAACTATGTAAAGTGTCAATATTTTTTTAAACAAAAGCAGTTTCTAGGGGCTAGAGAGAATTAGAATTTAGTGTTCAATGATCCTAGCATCATGATTTTTTTTCCTATGCATGATTTTCTCAAACTACAGAATCCATTTCTCTCAACTGTCTCACATCAGCAGCAGGCATGCAGTGTTTAAGAGCAGGTACTTCTCTTGCAGAAAACCCAAGTTTCTTTCACCACCTGCATAAAACAGCTCACATCTGTCTGCAGTGCCAGGCTCAGATGATCTAAAACCCTCTTCTGTTCTCCACAGGCACTACACACATATAGTACCAATAAATTCACATAGGCAAGGCACTTACATGTAAAATAAATACATGGTTTTAAAACCAATTTCTAAATGGAATCATTGTTGATATCATGTTCTGTATTTGTCAGACTTTTCAAGAGACATAAAACAAGCATTAGGCATATATTTAAGTATATAGTTATAAACACACATGCCCATATGCACATGTGAAAATGCTTAGTCACAGATAAATGCATGTGTATACAACAATGTATACCTATTGTGTAATATTTGAGATGCTAGGAGAATTTGTTTAAGATTATTTTGGAGGATGAGTTACCTGATGATCTGACATATGATAACTGAAGATCCAGGAAATGTATTGTTGTCATCCCTTCAATTGCTTAATAACCTGAGAATGGTGTCGGCTATATTATAAACTCTAGTATACTGACTGAATGAAGTAAAATGTGATGCTCTAGCAAAGCAAAGTAGGGAAAATTAAACACACTCAAAAAAGATAGTTTATATTCTAACTTCATTTAAAAAATATGATTTATTTTCACACACACACATATACACACACACTCACACACACAAAATACATATATTCTTGTACTTGTGTATGTATCACCACTTAAATATATGTGCCAATGGTGGCCAGAAATTGAGCATTGGATCATTGGTAAAGTAATGCTGATACTTTATTCCAAGACATTTGACTACATATGAGGGCATACTCCCTTCCTTCTTCAACCTCTTAAGTCTATCTGATTATTATCTAGAACATATCTTAAGTAACTTACTTTTATTTTAAAAGGCTAGATAGTAAATATTTTACATTTTGAAGTCCACAAAGGTCTCTGTCACATCCTATTCTTATACTTTTTACAATCTTTTAAAAATGTATAAACTAGTCATAGTGAAGGGACTGTAAAATCTAGGTCATATCTGGTCTGCATTTGTCCCATTGGATTTCTTTGAATTTCTTTCTTTCTTTTTGTTAGCTGCTGATATAGGGCATACCTTCTCCAAATACATTTTCCTCTCAGGTTCTAAAGATAAGGTCTTGACTTTAAGAATTGCCTGGAGGGGGATATATAAAACTGGAGTATCTGGGAATTATTTTTCTGTGCTAGAGGCTCCTCACTGAAAGGGTCCACCCTTGCTTCTTTCCGAGTAGTAAGACTGGAGGAAAATGTGGGAGTCTAACTGGATAGTCTAACGAAACGTTGATGTGTGATGTGCATCTTCCTCATTCTTATTCAGCTGTCATAGGCTAAAGTATAGATTATAGATCTTAGAAATAGAGTACCTTTAAGAAAATAATGGAAACGTACTTGGATATGATTATTGTACCTGCTCTAAATGGCATTACAATTTATATACGTATGCAATGTGAGTGGTGGTGACTAAATCTGAGTCCTCTTTAATCTCAGGGTTCTTAACTAATAAGTATTTGCTCAAAACCGCAAAATATATTTAGAGTAAGTGTTTTTTTGCAAATATTTTGATGACTTCATTATTGTGTTGTTGGGCTTAGGGTTAGGGCTACTACAAGTAATGATCTAACCTGCTTGAAAGTTGATTACAACTTATCTTTAACTTATGATGTAGTTCTGACACTGAAATAGTGAGAAAATACAAAAAGAGAAATACTACCTATAAGAATGACAAAGAACCCTTAATATTTGAAGAAAGATATTATGAATGAACATACTGAGGGATTAAAATTTCACAATTAGTATTTAGGGGAAATTAAGGCATTTTAAAATAATTGGCATTATATATATTCATATATATATATAGTGTCTGTACATATATTTAGTGTATATATGATTTATATATTGTGTGTGCATATATGTGTGTGTGTGCATCCATGTGTTTGTGTGTGAGTGCATGTGATTATGTATGTATAAAGTTAGTAAGTACTCAATAAGTACTAAAGTCTTATGTTTGGAAATCATTGTGCATCTTGATTTCCACAACATACATTCCAATACTTAACTTTTTCCTAACACAGTTGCACACACCTTTAATCCTAGAATTTTGAAGGCAAAAGCAGGCAGTTTTCTGTGAGCTCAAGGTCACGTTGATCTACATTGCAAGTTCCAGGACAGGCAGGGCTACATAGAGAGACCCTTTCACTGAAACATTGCAAAATAAACAAGTAAAAACCCCAAATATTTGATTTTCATAAAAATTTAAAATATTGTAGCCGGGCAGTGGTGGCACACACCTTTAATCCCAGCACTTCGTAGGCAGAGGCAGGTGGATTTCTGAGTTCAAGGCCAGCCTGGCCTACAGAATGAGTTCCAGGACAGCCGGGACTATACAGAGAAACCCTGTCTCAAAAAAAAAAAAAAAAAAAAAAAAAAAAAAACAAAACAAAAAAAACAAAAAAACTGCAACCCTGTACATGTACATGCAAGCAAGTGCATGTACATGAATATTCTATCTCTTTTTTATATTTTTATTAGGTATTTTCCTCATTTACATTTCCAATGCTATCCCAAAAGTCCCCGATACCCTCCCCCCCCCCACTCTCCTACCCACCCTCTCCACCTTTTTGGCCCTGGCATTCCCCTGTACTGAGGCATAAAGTTTGCAAGTCCAATGGGCCTCTCTTTCCAGTGATGGCCAACTAGGCCATCTTTTGATACATATGCAGCTAGAGTCAAGAGCTCCGGGGTACTGGTTAGTTCATAATGTTGTTCCACCTATAGGGTTGCAGATCCCTTTAGCTCCTTGGGTACTTTCTCTAGCTCCTCCATTGGGAGCCCTGTGATCCATCCAATAGCTGACTGTGATCATCCACTTCTGTGTTTGCTAGGTCCCGGCATAGTCTCACAAGAGACAGCTATATCTGGGTCCTTTCAGCAAAATCTTACTAGTGTATGCAATGGTGTCAGCGTTTGGAAGCTGATTATGGGATGGATCCCCGGATATGGCAATCACTAGATGGTCAATCCTTTCGTCACAGCTCCAAATTTTGTCTCTGTAACTCCTCCCATGGGTGTTTTATTCCCAATTCTAAGAAGGGGCAAAGTGTCCACACTTTCGTCTTCGTTCTTCTTGAGTTTCATGCATTTAGCAAATTGTATCTTATATCTTGGGTATCCTAAGTTTCTGGGCTAATATCTACTTATCAGTGAGTACATATTGTGTGAGTTCCTTTGTGAATGTGTTACCTTACTCAGGATGATGCCCTCCAGGTCCATCCATTTGCCTAGGAATTTCATAAATTCATTCTTTTTAATAGCTGAGTAGTACTCCATTGTGTAAATGTACCACATTTTCTATATCCATTCCTCTGTTGAGGGGCATCTGGGTTCTTTCCAGCTTCTGGCTATTATAAATAAGGCTGCTATGAACATAGTGGAGCATGTGTCCTTCTTACCAGTTGTGACATCTTCTGGATATATGCCCAGGAGAGGTATTGCTGGATCTTCCGGTAGTACTATGTCCAATTTTCTGAGCAACTGCCAGACTGATTTCTAGAATGGTTGTACAAGCTTGCAATCCCACCAACAATGGAGGAGTGTTCCTCTTTCTCCACATCCTTGCCAGCATCTGCTGTCACCTGAATTTTTGATCTTAGCCATTCTGACTGGTGTGAGGTGGAATCTCAGGGTTGTTTTGATTTGCATTTCCCTGATGATTAAGGATGTTGAACATTTTTCAGGTGCTTCTCTGCCATTCGGTATTCCTCAGGTGAGAATTGTTTATTCAGCTCTGAGCCCCCTTTTTTAATGGGGTTATTTGATTTTCTGGAGTCCACCTTCTTGAGATCTTTATATATATTGGATATTAGTCCCCTATCCAATTTGGGATAGGTAAAGATCCTTTCCCAATCTATTGGTGGTCTTTTTTTCTTATTGACGGTGTCTTTTGCCTTGCAGAAGCTTTGCAACTTTATGAGATCCCATTTATAGATTCTTGATCTTACTCTTTCTCTCTATGTCTCTATTTGACTCTCTGTCTCACTCTCTGTCTCTGTCTGTCTGTATGCCTCTCTCTCCCTCTCCCTCTCCCTCCCTCCCCTCTCTCTCTCTCTCTCTCTCTCTCTCTCTCTCTCTCTCTCTCTCACACACACA
Organism: Mus musculus; assembly: GCF_000001635.26. Lineage (NCBI taxonomy): Eukaryota > Metazoa > Chordata > Mammalia > Rodentia > Muridae > Mus > Mus musculus. The sequence continues at coordinate 118,963,646 of NC_000086.7, forward strand.
CATACACAAACACAGACACACAGAGGACAGAGAGAATGGAAAAGAGAGAAACAAACAGAAAAAGAAAAAGAGAGAAAGATGGGGCTGTAAAATTGCAGAAACTAATTAAGGAGAAACTTATAACCTTACTGGAAAATTAACTCAAAATCACCTCTACTAAGTATAGCCAAAGAAGTAAATATACCCATATTGAACTTATGGTCCAAGAACTAAAGAAAAGTTTTGGGAAAAAATATGTAATAGAAAAACCTGAGGATATCCACAAATATAGAAAAAAAAAAAAAAAAACAAAACAGAAAATAGAAGAAATTAAGATGCCCAAAATACTGTAATTAAAATGAGAGTTCAGCACCAAACACAATTAAATATAGTAAAACATTGTCACTATATTTCCTTTAGACAGGAACAATTCTGGGTTAAAAATTGGGAGATGAGTGGGTGGGGTGGCCTCATCACCCAAGCCAGGGCCTTACCAGCCTCTTGATATGTTCTCTACAGATTCTCCCTCCCCTTTGTTGGGCATTTCAGCTAATCTCAACCCTTTGGGTCCTGGAAAACTCTTGCTTTCCCGGCATCTGGGACTTTCTGGTGGCTACCACCAGTTCCCCATTCCCTATTTCTACACACCTTTGTTAAATTTCCCTACCTTCTATAAATCATCCCCATCTCTTCCCATCTCTGATCCTGCCCCACTTTTCCCCTCCACCTCCTGTCTTCCTCTCAAGTCGTTCTCACCTTCTACCTCCTGTAAATATTTCCCCCCCTTCTAAGAAGCACTGAAGCACCCACACTTCAGTGTTCATTCTTCTTGAGCTTCATATGGTCTGTGAGTAGTATCATAAGTATTCCAGGATTTTTGCCTAATCAGTTAGTACATAACATGTGTGTTCCTTTGTGACTGGGTTACCTCACTCAGGATATTTTCTAGTTACATCCATTTGCCTGCAAATTTCATGAAGTCATTATTTTATTTGCTGAGAAGTACTCCATTTTGGGCCCCGTTTTTTGAACTCATTCTTCTGTTGAGGGGCATCTGGGTTATTTACAGTTTCTGGCTATTATAAATAAGGCTGCTCTGAGCATAGTAGAGCATGTGTCCTTTTTATATGTTGGAACATCTTTTGGGTATATGCCTAGGAGTGGATATTGCTGGGTCTTCAGGTAGAAATATTGCCAATTTTTTACGGAACAACCAAACTGATTTCTGAGGTGGTTGTACGAATTTGTAATCCCACCAGCAATGGAGGAGTACTGTTCTTTCTCCTCTCCAACATGTGTTGCCACCTGAAATTATGAACTTTGTCATTCTGATTGGTGTGAGTTGGAATCCCAGGGTTGTTTAAATTTGCATTTCCCTGATGACTAAGGATGTTGAACATTTCTTTAGGTTCTTCTCTGACATTCATTATTCCTTAGTTGAGAATTCTTTGTTTAGCTCTGTACCCCATTTTCTCTCTTACGTTTTTTAATTTTTAAATCCATTTATTTATTTATTTATTTATTTATTTATTTATTTCACTCCATAATTTACTTTACCCCCACTCATCTACCCTCCTACTTCTCCACATCCATACCTCTTCCCCCTTCCCCCTGTCTCCACTTGTATGTCCAAACCCCCAAAGCCAACTGACCTCTAAACAACCTGGGACTTTCAGTCTCTTGAGGGTTAGGTGCATCATCTCTGAATGAACACAGACCCGGAAGTCCTCTATGGTATGTGTGTTGGGATCCTCATATCAGCTGGTGTATGCTGTCAGTTTGGTGGTCCAGTGTTTGAGAGATCTCAGAGGTCCAGATTAAATGATACTGCTGATCCTTCTACAGGATTGCCCTTCTCCTCAACTTCTTTCATCCTTCCCTTGTTCAACAACAGAGGTCAGCTGCTTCTATTCATTGTTTGGGTACTGTATTAGTCAGCGTTCTCTAGAGTCACAGAACTTATGGACAGTCTCTAGATAGTAAAGGAATTTATTGATGACTTACAGTCGGCAGCCCAATTCCCAACAATTGTTCAGTCGCAGCTGTGAATGGAATTCCAAGGATCTAGCAGTTACTCAGTCTCACACAGCAAGCAGGCAAAGGAGCAAGAGCTAGACTCCATTCTTCCAATGTCCTTATATTGTCTCCAGCAGAAGGTATAGCCCAGATTAAAGGTGTGTCCCACCACACCTTTAATCCCAGATGAAAGGTATGTTCCTTAAACTCGGAGATTCAATCTTCTGGAATCCATAGCCACTATGGCTCAAGATCTCCAAACCAAGATCCAGATAAGGATCTCCAAGCCTCAAGATAAGGGTCACTGGTGAGCCTTCCAATTCCGGATTGTAGTTCATTCCAAATACTGTCAAGTTGACAACCAGGAATAGCCACTACAGGTACAAATATCTGCATCTGATTCTTTCAGCTGCTTGTTGAGTCTTTCAGAAGGCAGTCATTTTAGATCCCCTTTTGTGAGCACTCCAGTAATAGTGTCAGGCCTTGGGACCTCCACTTGAGCTGGATCCCACTTTGGGCATGTCACTGGACCTTCTTTCCCTCAAGCTTCTTTCCATTTCCACCACTGTAATTCTTTCAGAATGGATCAATTATGGATCAGAGTTGTGACTCTGGTATGACCCCCTCCCTCATTTGATGCCCTGTCTTCCTGCTGGAGGTGGGCTCTGTATAGTTCCCTGTCCCTACTGTCTGGCATTTCATCTAAGCTCCTCTGACCCCACTTGTATGTCCCAACCCCCAAAGCCAACTGACCTCTAAACTCCCTGGGGCCTCCAGTCTCTTGAGGGTTAGGTGCATCATCTCTGAATGAACACAGACTCATAACTCCTCTATGGTATGTGTGTTGGAGGCCTCATATCAGCTGGTGTATGCTGTCTGTTTGGTGGTCCATTATTTGAGAAATCTCAGGGGTCCAGATTAAATGAGACTGCTGGTACTCCTCCAGGATTGCCCTTTGAATCCTGAGCATCTCTTACCTCCCAGGTCTCTGGTGAATTCTGGAGAGTTCCCACTACCTCCTACATCCTGAAGTTGCCTGTTTACACTTTTTCTGTTGGCATTCAGGGTTTCAGCCTTTTCCTTCACCTAATACCAGATAAGGTTCTGCTCTCCTCCCTGATGCCCCCTGCCCCGTCCACTTTCCCTCCCAGGTCCCTCCCACCCTCCCCACTTGTGACTGTTTTCTACTCCCTCCCAAATGGAACTGAGGTATTCTCACTTGGGTACTTCAGCCTGTTGATATTTTTTTAGTTCTGTGGACTGTATCTTGGGTATTCTGTACTTTTTTTTTTTTTTTGGCTAATATCTACTTATTAGTGAGTACATACTACGCATTTACTTTTGGGTCTGAGTTACTTCACTCAGGATGATATTTTTTAGTTCCATCCATTTGCCTGCAAAACTCATGATATCCTTGTTCTTAATAGCTGAGTAGTATTCCATTGTATAAGCAAGCCACATTTTTTGGTATCCATCCTTCTGTCTTGGGACGTCTAGGTTGTATCCAGCTTCTGACTATCACAAGTAAGGCCTCTATGAAAATAGTGGAATATGTTCCCTGTGACCTGGTGGGGCATCTTTTGGTTATATTCCCAAGACTGGTATAGCTGTTTATTCAGGTAGATATATTTCAAATTTTCTGAGGAACCTCTAGATTGATTTCCAGAGTGGTTGTACCAGTTTGAAATCCCACCAGCAATGGAGGAGTGTTCCACTTCTCTACAACCTCTCCAAAATGTGTTGTCACCTGAAGTTTTGATCTTAACCAATCTGATTGGTGTAAGGTAGAATCTCAGGGTCCTTTTAATTTGTATTTCTCTGATCACAGAGGACTTGGGACATTTCTTTAGGCACTTCATAGTCAATATAGATGACTCAGTTGTGAAATCTTGGTTTAGTTCTAAACCCCATTTTTTGATTGGGATATTTGTTTTTTTTTGGTGGTTCACTTCTTGAGTGCTTTATACATTTTGTATATTAGCCCTCTATTGGATGTGAGATTAGTGAAGATTTTTTTTCCCAATCTGTAAGTTGCTGATTTGTCTTATCGACTATGTCCTTTGCCTTACAGAAGCTTTCCAGTTTCATGAGGTCCCATTTATTAATTCTTGATCTTAGATCTTGAGCCATTGAAGTTATGTTTAGGAAATATTCCCCTGTGGCAGTAAGTTCAAGGCTGTTTCCCATTTTGTCTTCTATTAAATTAAGTGTATCTGGTTTTATGTTGAGGTCCTTGATCTACTTGGACTTGAGCTTTGTTTAAGGTATCAAATATGGGTCTATTTTCATTCTTCTACATACAGACAGCTAGGCAGACAAGCACTGTTTATTGAAGATGATTTGTTTTTTCCACTGTACATTTTGGGTGTCTTGGCCAAACATCAAGTGAGAGTAAGTGTGTGGTTTCATTTCTGGGTCTTCAATTCTATTCCACTGATTAGTGAGTAAGATATCTGTTGCTGTACCAATTCTACACAGTTTTTATCACTATTACTCTGTAGGAAAACTTGAGGTCAGGGAAGGTGATTCTACCAGCTGTTCTTTTATTGTTAGTAATTATTTTCACAATTTTGGGGTTTTTGCCTTTCCAGATGAACTTGCGAAGAATCTTTGAAGAATTGTGATGGTTGTGACTTTGATGGGGATTGTATTGCATTGTATAGATTGCCTTTTGTAGGATGGCCACATTTAGTAAGGTAATGCTGCTAATTCATGAGTATGGGGGATCTCTCCATTTTGTGAGATCTTCTTTGATTTCTTTCTTGAGAGACTTGAAGTTATTGTTATGCATGTCTTTCACTTGTTTGGTTAGAGTTACCCCAGGATATTTTATATTATTTGTGGCTATTGTAAACAGAGTTGTTTCCCTAATTTCTATCTCAGCCTGTTCATAATTTGTATAAGAGAAGGCTACTGATTTATTTGAGTTAATTTTTTATCCAGCCACTTTGCTGAAGTTGTTTATGAGCTGGAGAAGTTCTGTGGTAGAATTTTTGGGGTCACTTATGTATACTATCATATCATCTACAAATAGTGATACCTTTATTTTTTCTTTACAAATTTGTATACCTTGACTTTTTTTTTTTTTTGTCTTATTGTTCTAGCTAGCAATCGAGTATTATATTGAGTATATATGGGGAAGAGCGGGCATCCTTGTCTTGTCCATGATTTCAGTGGAATTGCTTCAAGAATATCTACATTTAATTTCGTGTTGGCTGTTGGTTTGCAGTAATTTGCTTTTATATGTTTAGGTGTGGGCCTTGCATTTCTGATCTCTCTAATACTTTTAACATGAAGGGGTGTTGGATTTTGTCAAATGCTTTTTCTGCATCTAAAGGGATGATCATGTGGTAATTTTTCCTTTGAGTTTGTTTTTAGAGTGGACTACGTTAATGGATTTCCATATATTTAACCATACTTGCACCCCTGGGATGAAGCCTACTTGATCGTGGTGAATGATGGTTTTGATGTGTTCTTGGATTTGGTTTTCAAGAATTTTATTGAGTATTTTTGCATCAATATTCATAAGCAATATTGGTCTGAAATTCTCATTTTTGGTTGGGTCCTTGTGGGGTTTAAGTATCAGAGTAATTGTGGCTACATGAAACAAGTTAGATAGTGTTCCTTCTCTTCCTGTTTTATGGAATAGTTTGAGAAAAATTGGGGTCAGGTCTTCTTAGAAGGTCTGGTAGAGTTCTGAAGTAAATTCATCTGGCCCTGGTGGTTTCATTTTCATTAAACTCTTAAAAGTATTTATTTCCTTTCTTTATTTCTTCCTTGACCAAGTTATCATTGAGGAGTTCTGTTCAGCTTCTACATGTATGTGGGCTTTCTGTAGGTTTTGCTGTTTTTGAAGAGCATTTTTAGGCCATGGTGATCTGATAGAATACATGGTATTATTTCAATATTCTCGTATCATTTGATGGCTGTTTTGTGACCAATTATATGGTCAGTATGGAAGAAGGTACCATGAGGTGCTAAGAAGGTATATTCTTTTTTTTTTTTTTTTTGTGAAATGTTCTGTAGATATATGTTAAATCTGTTTGATTCATAGCCTCTCTTAGTTTCACTGTTTCTCTGTTTAGTTTCTGTTTCAATGGCTTATCCAAAAAAGAAACTTTACTAAAGCACAAAACACACATTGAATCCCACACAATAATAGTGGGAGATTTCAGTACCCCACTCTCACCAATGGACAGGCTATGCTTCTGCCTTGATGATAATGGACTGAATCTCTGAACCTGTAAGCCAGCCCCAATTAAATGCTGTGTGGAAGGTCTGTACCCCATTTTTAATAGGGTTATTGGGTTCTCTGGAGTCAAACTTCTTGAGTTCTTTATATATATTGAATATTAGCCTTCTATAGGATGTAGGATTGGTAAAGATCATTTTCCAATCTGTTGGTTGCCATTTTGTCATATTGACAATATTCTTTGCCTTACAGAAGCTTTGAAATTTTATGATGTCCCATTTGTCTATTCTTATTCTTAGAGCATAAGCCATTGGTGTTCTTTTTAGGAAAATTTCCCCTGTTCCCAAGAGTTCGAGGCTCTTTCCCAATTTCTCTTCTATTAGATTCAGTGTATCTGGGGACAAAGAGTAGAAGAGAGACTAAAGGAAAGGCCATCTAGAGACTGCCCCTCCTGGGTAACTATCACATATGCAGACACCAAACTCAGACACTATTGCAGATGCTAAGAAGTACTTGCTGGCAGTAGACTGATAGAGCTGCCTCCTGAGAGGCTTTACAGAGCCTAACATAGAGATGCACATGCTTGTAGCCATCCATTGAACTGAGCATGGGAACCCCAATGAAGGGGTATGAAAAAGGACTGAAGGAGCTTAAGTAGTTTAAAACCCCATTTGACAACAATATCAACCCACCAGACCTCCCAGAGCTTCCAAGAAAAAAAAAAAAACACGAACCAAAGATTACACATGGAGGGTCCCATGGCTCCAGCTGCATATGTAGAAGAAGATGGACTTATCTGACATCAGTGGAAGGAGAGGCCCTTCTGAATGGTTGATGCCTCAGTGTGGGGAAATGCTAGGGTAGTGAGGTAGGAATGGGTAGGTGGGGGAGCTCTCTCATAGAAGCAGGGTGAAGTAGGATAAGATAGGTGGTTTGCAGAGCAGAAACCGTAAAAGGGGGTAACATTTGAAATGTAAATGAATAAAATATCCAGTGAAAAACATAGTAAAACATTAATGTCCTAAAGACTTGTTAATTGGTAGAAATCTTTGTACATGAGCATAGAAAAGATATATGAAGGGTGATCAGAAGCTATAGGACCTGATAGGCACTATGAGTTAAAGCACAGCAATATATTAACTCATTTTTAAAATGGATTTTACCACATAGACAAAGGACAATAAGTAAAAGCAAGAACATATATACAAAGATGTCATTCTATACCAATAATATTTGGTAACTGCTGTGACCTTCTTAGAAAGCAGTACAGAGATTCTAAAAAAGTAGGATGAGAGTCCATATTGTCTCTTGATACCAGCAAATTGGGAATGAGGCAGGTGAATAATAAAGATAATGGGGTTCAATAGTCTCTAAACAAACTACAAAATTAGCATTTTAGAAAAACCTGTTGGCAAGTAGGAAGGCAGACAACCTCTACCCTTCCCCAACTGCCAAGATCAAATAGAACTTCCTGAAACCAATGGTGTAGGCACAGCTAATCCTCAGAGTACCTAAAGGTAACTTGTGAATCATCACATTACAGACATACATGCCTCCAGGTTTAACATTTCAGATGCCTAATGGGATAGGCAATGTATAATGTTTTATGTAGAATCACATGAGGAAGCCTTCACTATGCAAATGAGCCAGAAAAATTCACACTATGCAAATGACCACAGCAGGGATGATTTCCTTTTTTGATTTTAAACATTTTATCTGCTCAGACTTACTTTGTCCTTTGGATCTGTTTCATTTTCTAATAAATTGCCATATCTTATATTCTGCATGTATCTTTGTTCAAAATCCTTGTTGCCAGACATGAGAACCTATAAAGCTTCTATGGGTAAATACTGAATACAGATACTTGCCAATTAAAATGATCCTATAATGTTATCCATGGTCCTTTGACATTCAGATTTTACATCTTTTAAATAAACACCAGCAGCTAAGATCATATAAATTGTAGATTCTTATGTGGATAGCCAGTATTCTATTGGATTTGAGTACCATTCAGTAGTAGAGAACCAAATCGTGGTTACTTTCAATAAGTGACAGAAATATAATCTATAAAGGATGTGTTTAGGTAGATCTTAGATTATTTTATTGGAAGGGAACTCACTACTATTGTTTTGCCAAATAGATGCACTATGAAATTGCATTCTTATAATGTTCATGTGTATAGCCATAGATTAGTGTTCTATCGGGTAATTATCTCATAAGGTTATTCTGACAGTGGTTATCACTTAATTTAAAAAAAAAAAAACTTGTAATTGGCCAAGATTGCAAGAATAAGTGCTGGTGGAACACTTGTCTCTAAATGGGACAACTATATCATCTTCCATGGGTTAGGGTCCACTACTGGTGATGAAGTAGAAAGATTATAAGATTAAAAGGATGGTTCAATTTATAGAAAAATGATATTTTCTGTACATGACATAGGTGTTGTACTCATGAACTCACTGTACCTGGGTTACCCATATAAAACCTGCAGGAAACTGACCCAATCAACATTTCGTCTTAAGAGATATTCACAGACAACCTCTACATTTACCAGACATTATTTTCATTGATTGCATGTTTTATTAAGGAGTATAAAAAGTGGTTATAAAAAATTATTTGGTAAACTCCAAAATCTATGTGTAACACAATTCATTGACATAATATTTATTGGCAAGTGATTGCTATAGAGGAGGGTGTGCCATTTTATTTTAAAGTGGGATAGCAAATGGTAAGTTGTTCATGCTCCAATAAAGTACCCCCCACCTGTGTTCATGCAAGAAACACATTAAACTCAGTAAATTACACTGAAAATGAAAGCATGAATATTTAAGTAGGACTTTTGGAAAAAGAGTTTCAGCAAGAGAAGGAGGGTTTGAGAAAGGGGAAATGTAGTGATAAAAAGGACTACAATTTACTATAATAATATCATCACAATACCAAAGATGGTATATTGGTGATCAATAAGCATGAAAAAGATTCCCAATGTCATTTTCAATAACACAATGCATCTTAAACAATAACAATGTTACTATTTACATACTGAAAAGATTGAAAATTAAAAATAGGTTGAATGATTCTAACTGAAGAATAAGACATTGAAGCATATTTATTATTGATTAGAAAACCAAATAATACAGACAACTTAGGATGCTACTTTGTAGAATATTTTGTACAAAGTTGAGTATATTTACAGCATTAAACCTACTAATTATTATCACATGCATTCATCTACTTGATCTGAAATTTTACATTCACATAAAAATTGAAAATGAGTATGTTTATCAGTTATATTCTTACTCACTCAAAGCTTAGAGGAAGCAACATGTCCTTTGAAAAGGTAAGTCAATAAATGAAGACTAGATCATTCATGTCATCAAATATTAGTCCTTGATTGTTAGATAAATGTGGTAGCAAACTGTAAAGGCACTGCTTAAAATTTTTTTTTATTGGGTATTTATTTCATTTACATTTCCAATGCTATCCCAAAAGTCCCCAACACGCTCCCCCATCCACCAACTCCCACTTCTTGGCCCTGCCGTTCCCCTGTACTGAGGCATATAAAGTTTGCACAAGCAATAGGCTTCTCTTTCCACTGATGGCCAACTAGGACATTTTCTGATTCATATGCAGCTAGAGACATGAGCTCTGGGGGTACTTGTTAGTTCATATTGTTGTTCCACCTATAAGACTGCAGATCCCTTTAGCTCCTTGGGTACTTTCTCTAGCTCCTCCATTGGGGGTCCTGTGATCCATCCAATAGCTGACTGTGAGCTATTGGTACTTCTGTGTTTACTAGTCCCCAGCATAGTCTCACAAGAGGCAGCTCTATTTGGATACTTTCAGCAAAATCTTGCTAGTGTATGCAATGGTGTCAGGGTTTGGAAGGTGAATATGGGATGGATCCCCAGATATGGCAGTCTCTAGATGGTTCATCCATTCGTCACAGCTCCAAACTTTGACTCTGTAACTCCGTCCATGGGTGTTTTGTTCCCAGTTCTAAGAAGGGGCAAAGTGTCCACACTTTGGTCTTCGTTCTTCTTGAGTTTCATGCATTTAGCAAATTTTATCTTATATCTTGGGGATCCTAAGTTTCTAGGCTAATATTCACTTATCAGTGAGAACATATTGTGTGAGTTCCTTTGTGATTGGGTTACCTCACTCAGGATGATGCCCTCCAGGTCCATCCATTTCCTAGGAATTTCATAAATTCATTCTTTTTAATAGCTGAGTAGTACTCCATTGTGTAAAGGAACCACATTTTCTGTATCCATTCCTCTGTTGAGGGGCATCTGGGTTCTTTCCAGCTTCTGGCTATTATAAATAAGGCTGCTATGAACATAGTGGAGCATGTGTCCTTCTTACCGGTTGGAACATCTTCTGGATATATGCCCAGGAGAGGGATTGCGGGATCCTCCAGTAGTACTATGTCCAATTTTCTGAGGAACCGCCAGAGTGATATACAGAGTGGTTGTACAAGCTTGCAATCCCACCAACAGTGGAGGGGTGTTCCTCTTTCTCCACATCCTCGCCAGCATCTGCTGTCACCTGAATTTTTGACCTTAGCCATTCTGACTGGTATGAGGTGGAATCTCAGGGTTACTTTGATTTGCATTTCCCTGATGATTAAGGATGTTGAACATTTTTTCAGGTGCTTCTCAGCCTTTCTGTATTCCTCAGGTGAGAATTCTGTTTTAGCTCTGACCCCCAATTTTAATGGGGTTGTTTGATTTTCTGGAGTCCACCTTCTTGAGATCTTTATATATATTGGATATTAGGCCGCTATCTGATTTAGAATAGATAAATATCCTTTCCCAATCTATTTGAGGTCTTTTTCTCTTATTGAGAGTGTCTTTTGCCTTGCAGAAGCTGTACAACTTTAAGAGGTCCCATTTGTAGATTCTCGCTCTTACAGCACAAGCCATTGCTGTTCTATTAAGGCTTTTTTCCCTGTATCCATATCTTTGAGTCTTTTCCCTACTTTATCCTGCATAAGTTTTAGTGTCTCTAGTTTTATGTGGAGTTCCTTAATCCTCTTATATTTGACCTTAGTACAAGGAGATAGGAATGGATCAATTCACATTCTTCCACATGTTAACCACCAGTTGTGCAGCACCACTTGTTGAAAATGCTGTCTTTTTTTCCCACTGGATGGTTTTAGCTCCATTGTAAAAGACCAAGTGACCATAGGTGTGTGGGTTCATCTCTGGGTCTTCAATTCTATTCCATTGGTCTACTTTTCTGTTCCTATACCAGTACCATGCAATTTTTATCACAATTGCTCTGTAGTACAGCTTTAGATCAGGCATGGTAATTCCTCCAGAGGTTCTTTTATCCTTGAGAAAATTTTTTGCTATCATAGGTTTTTAATTTTTCGAGATGAATCTGCCGATTGACCTTTCTAATTCATTGAAGAATTGAGTTGGAATTTTAATGGGGATTGCCTTGAATCTGTAGATTGCTTTTGGCAAGATAGCCATTTTTACTATATTGATCCTGGCAATCCATGAGCATTGGAGATCTTTCCATCTTCTGAGATCTTATTTAATTTCTTTCATCAGACACTTGAAGTTCTTATCATACAGATCTTTCACTTCCTTAGAGTGACGCCAATGCATTTTATATTATTTGTGAATATTGAGAATGGTGTTGTTTCCCTAATTTCTTTCTCAGCCTTTATTTCCTTTGTGCACAGAAAAGCGATTGGCTTATTTGAGTTATTTTTATATTCAGCTACTTCATTGAAGCTGTTTACCAGGCTTAGGAGTTCCCTGGTGGAATTTTTAGGGTCACTGATATATATACTATCATATCATCTGCAAAAAGTGATATTTTGACGTCTTCCTTTCCAATTTGTATCCCCTTGATCCCTTTTTGTTGTCAAATTGCTCTGGCTACGACTTCAAGTACAATGTTGAATAGGTAGGGAGAAAGTGGGCAGCCTTGTCTAGTCCCTGATTTTAGTGATATTGCTTCCAGCTTCTCACCATTTACTTTGATGTTGGCTACTGGTTTGCTGTAGATTGCTTTTATCCTGATCTTTCCATGTCTTTTATCATGAATGGGTGTTGGATTTTGTCAAATGCTTTCTTAGCATCTGACGAGATGATCATGTGGATTTGTCTTTGAGTTTGTTTATGTACTGGATTACTTTGATGAATTTCCGTATATTGAACCACCCCTGCATCCCTGGGATGAAACCTACTTGGTCAGGGTGGATGATTGTTTTGATGTGTTCTTGGATTCAGTTAGCGAGAACTTTAATGAGGATTTTTGCATCGATATGCATAAGGGAAATTGGTCTGAAGTTCTCTATCTTTGTTGGGTCTTTTTTTGGTTTAGGTATCAGAGTAATTGTGGCTTCATAGAATGAGTTGGGTAGAGTACCTTCTGTTTCTATTTCGTGGAAAAGTTTGTGAAGACCTGGAATTAGATCTTCTTTGAAGGTCTGATAGAACTCTGCACTAAACCCATGTGGTCCTGGGCTTTTTTTGGTTGGGAGACTATTAATGACTGCTTCTAATTCTTTAGGGGTTACAAGACTGTTTAGATCATTAACCTGATCTCGATTTAATTTTGGTACCTGGTATCTCTCTACGAAATTGTCCATTTCATCCAGGTTCTCCAGATTTGTTGAGTATAGCCTTTTGTAGAAGGATCTGATGGTGTTTTGGATTTCCTCAGCATCTGTTGTTGTGTCTCCCTTTTCATTTATTATTTTGTTAATTAGGATGCTGTCCCTGTGCACTCTAGTGAGTCTGGCTAGGGGTTTATCTATCTTGTTGATTTTCTCAAAGAAAAAGCTCCTCGTTTGGTTAATTCTTTGAATAGTTCTTCTTGTTTCCACTTGGTTGATTTTGCCCTTGAGTTTGATTATTTCCTGCTGTCTACTCCTGTTGGGTGAATTTGCTTCCTTTTGTTCTAGAACCTTTAGTTGTGTTGTCAAGCTGCTAATGTGTCTTCTCTCTAGTTTCTTTTTGGAGGCACTCAGAACTATGTGTTTTCCTCTTAGAAATGCTTTCATTGTGTTCCATAAGTTTGGGTATGTTGTGGCTTCATTTTCATTAAACTCCAAAAAGTCCTTAATTTCTTTCTTTATTCCTTCCTTGACCAAGTTATCATTGAGAAGAGTGTTGTTCAGTTTCCACGTGAATGTTGGCTTTCTATTATTTATTTTGTTATTGAAGAACATCCTTAGTCCACGGCGATCTGAAAGGATGCACTGGACAATTTCAATATTTTTGTATATGTTGAGGCTTGTTTTGTGACCAATTATGAGGCCAATTTTGGAGAAGGTACCATGAGGTGCTGTGAAGAAGGTATATCCTTTTGTTTAAGGATAAAGTGTTCTGTAGATATTTGTTAGATCTATTTGTTTCATAACTTCTCTTAGTTTCACTGTGTCCCTGTTTAGTTTCTGTTTTCATGATCTGGCCTTTGGTGAAAGTGGTGTGTTGAAGTCTCCCACTATTATTGTGTGAGGTGCAATATGTGCTTTGAGCATTACTAAAGTTTCTTTAATGAATGTGACTGCCCTTGTATTTGGAACATAGATATTCAAAAGTGAGAGTTCCTCTTGGAAGATTTTACCTTTGATGAGTATGAAGTACCCTCCTTGTCTTTTTTTGATGACTTTGGGTTGGAAGTTGATTTTATTAGATATTAGAATGGCTACTCCAGCTTGTTTGTTCAGACCATTTGCTTGCAAATTTGTTTTCCAGCCTTTCATTTTGAGGTTGTGTCTCTCTTTTTCCCTTGATGGGTTTCCTGTAAGCAGCAAAATGTTGGGTCCTGTTTGTGTAGCCAGTCTGATAGTCTATGTCTTTTTATTTGGAAGTTGAGTCCATTGGTATTAAGAGATATCAAGGAAAAGTAATTGTTGCTTCCTGTTATTTTTGTTGTTAAAGTTGGCATTCTGTTCTTGTGGCTGTCTTCTTTTAGTTTTGTTGAGGGATTACCTTATTGCTTTTTCTGGGGCGTGGTTTCCATCCTTGTAATGTTTTTTTTGTTTGTTTGTTTGTTTTTGTTTTTGTTTTTTTTTTGTTTTTGTTTTTTTTTTTTTTCTGTTATTATCCTTTGAAGGGCGGGATTCCTGGAAAGATTATATGTGAACTTGCTTCTGTCGTGAAATACTTTCGTTTCTCCATCTAAGGTATTTGAAAGTTTGGCTGGGTATAGTAGCCTGGGCTGGCAATTGTGTTCTCTTAGTGTCTGTATGACATCTGTTCAGGCTCTTCTGGCTTTCATAGTTTCTGGTGAAAAATCTGGTGTAATTCTTATAGGCTTGCTATGTTATTTAACCTTTTTCCCTTACTGCTTTTAATATTCTATCTTTATTTAGTGCATTTGTTGTTCTGATTATTATGTCTTGGGAGGTATTTCTTTTCTGGTCCAGGCTATTTGGAGTTCTGTAGGCTTCTTGTATGTTCATGGGCATCTCTTTCTTTAGGTTTTGGAAGTTTTCTTCTATAATTTTGTTGAAGATATCTGCTGATCCTTTGAGTGGAAATTCTTCATTCTCATCTACTCCTATTGTCCATTGGTTTGGTCCTCTCATTGTGTCCTGGATTTCCTGAATGTGTTGAGTTCGGATCTTTTTGCACTTTCCAATTTCTTTGATTGTTGTGCTGATGTTCTCTATGGAATCTTCTGCACCTGAGATTCTCTCTTCCATCTCTTGTATTCTGTTGCTGATGCTCGCATCTATCGCTCCAGATTTCTTTCCTAGGGTTTCTATCTCCAGTGTTGCCTCACTTTGGTTTTTCTTTATTGTGTCTACTTCCCTTTTTATGTCTTGGATGCTTTTATTCAATTCCATCACCTGTTTGGATGTGTTTTCCTGCAATTCTTTAAGGGATTTTTGTGCTTCCTCTCTAAGGTCTTCTACCTCTTTAGCAGTGTTTTCCTGTATTTCTTTAAGTTAGTTATTAAAGTCCTTCTTGATGTCCTCTACCGTCATCATAAGATATGCTTTTAAATCCAGGTCTAGCTTTTCGGGTGTGTTGGGGTGCCTCGGACTGGGCGAAGTGGGAGTGCTGGGTTCTGCTGATGGTGAGTGGTCTTGGTTTCTGTTAGTAAGATTCTTACGTTTACCTTTTGCCATCTGGTAATCTCTGGAGTTAGTTGTTACATTTGTCTCTGGTTAGAGATTGTTCCTCTTGTGATTCTGTTAGCCTCTATCAGCAGACCTGGGAGACTAGATCTCTCCTCAGTTTCAGTGGTCAGAGCACTCTCTGCAGGCAAGCTCTCCTCTCACAGGGAAGGTGCACAGATATCTGGTGTTCGGACCTCCCTCCTCGCGGAAGATGAAGGCCCAAAATAGGACCTGTCCCAGAAGCTGTGTTGCTTTGGCCTGTCACAGAAGCTATTACCTTCTGTAGTTCACACTCTCACCTGTGCAGTCTACTTTTGGAGGAGTCTCGGAACCAAGATGTCTCCCATTGATTCTGAGGCAAAACCCTCCAGGGTCAGGCAGACACCCATCCTCTGGCCGGGAACATGCCCAGATGTCTGGAGCCCGAAAAGGGGCTGCCTCAGAAGCTCTGTGGCTCCTGCCTGTCCCAGAAGCTGTCAGCTTCTGTAGTACACACTCTCCCCTGGGCAGAATACTTTTGATGGAGTCCTGGATCCTGGCACTGCTTAATCTTAGAAGCATATTGCTTTGAAAAATAAATATTATATTGTCATAGGGACTTGTTAGATCACAATATTTTTTCTTTAATTGAGGGACAGCTACACTTTATATCCTATTCAGTACTTTTCTGAAGCAGTTAAACTCCCAAGCAGCCAAAAAGTAAGGAGGATCCAGAGGCTTAATTTCCTAAGTTACAACCTTACATCCTATCTAATATCTCTTAAACTTAAGAGACTCTTCCTCCCTAATCTTTGAGATCTTTTCTGCCTATGTTCAGAGAGCTCTCCTGTTTAAAGTGTATAGTCAAAAGGGATGTTCTTTCTTTGATAAGTTATTGGTTCTCTCAACACAGCTGTACTTGTTGAAATTGGTCAGCATCACTGGAGGATATTTCATCTGAAACCCATTTTAACCTATCCTGTATCAAGCCCAAAGAAATCTTTATTAGTTAAAACATGAATCTTGTTCAGGGTGTACTTTGGCATTTTGGTCCTCCTGATCTCTGTTCAAAGGACATAGCTGAACCAAAAAAAAAAAATGTAATAGAAGGTAGAATTTAGAACAAAGAAAACTAACACTTTCAGAGGTGGC
The DNA here is from genome assembly GCF_000001635.26 of Mus musculus. Classification (NCBI taxonomy): domain Eukaryota; kingdom Metazoa; phylum Chordata; class Mammalia; order Rodentia; family Muridae; genus Mus; species Mus musculus. The sequence continues at coordinate 118,980,055 of NC_000086.7, forward strand.
AGTGGACTCTGGCAAAAGGGACAATTATGGAGCAAAATACAGTCTCACACAATCTGAAGGTCTGAAAGTGAACAATGGTAAAGGGTCATAATGTCCATCAACATGTTAGGTAGGCTTTGTATTATTTTTCTAATGCTTCCAGAAGAGATAGATTTCACTGACTGATGGTTGATTTTTTTTTTTTCTATTCAGATGATTGACAGGCCCATTTGGATTGGTTTTTATTCGAGAGGGCAATGGTCCTTCTTTTTATCTGAAATCCTCAAGCAAGGTAGTAATCTTTCAGGGTTTATATAGTTGTCTATTAATGACCTTCAGAACAGTTAGAATATCCATTCCCTACTAGAATCAGGAGTACAGTGCTCATCTCATTCTTCTAATGAATTATAAGGGTCCTATAGTTTTGTCTCTTGATTTTATAAGCTGCAGATAAAGAGAAAGGGGCAATCCCCAATTGCCTACTAGATTCATAATTTTTAACAAGCCACTTAAAATATGATATTCTGGAAAAGGTAAAACTACAGAATAAAAAGAAAAATCAACTCAGAGGAAGTGCAGGAAGATTGAAAAATGATTTTGAGATAATAAACGTATCCACTATAACACTTGCATTAGGAAGATGCACAAATTTTTTCATATTACTAAAAACTAGAAGTATTTTCTATTTTTTGACTAAATATCATTGCTGTAATGCTAGAGACATAATACACTGTAAGTAGCCTTGGTGGACTTTATCCTATCTTATCCTGATCCAAAATAAATACTTCCTTTATTAATTTTTTTTTATTTTAGACATTTTGTCACCACAGCAAGGAATATCACTAAAATATTCTCTGGTGTCCTTTGGCTTTACTCTCACAGATTTATAAAGACATCTAAATTCTTACATTTTGCCTGAGTGCAATACCTGCATAGCATGGAGAATTTAGTGGTCTGATAACAATATGAGCTATACTTAGGTCTAACTCTAGGGCTTCAGTTACCTTAGAGAACGTTTCCACTTTAGATAGTCTAAAGTGAGAAGGCTATTCCAAGATTATCTTATAAGACCATGATCTACCAATAATTAAGGCAGACTTTTATTTCTTGAAATAAGGTCACGGCTATAATGGTTTCAATAATACAATGATACTTCTGCCTATGCCTCTCCAAGTGTTATGATGATAAGCAGCAGCTATTATTCCCTGCCCAGGTTTCCATTTTTATTTCTCCAAAGCATACTCATTATGAAGTCTACTTGTTGACTATGATTAAGAATAGACACTAGTCAGATTTTTAATAAAATCTGGATTTCTTTGTGAACATTCAGCATGTATTTCTGATGTATTTATGTTTGTCTACTTCTATTTATATTTTTAAATCTTTCTGTCAACCAATTCTCAACCTTCTGAATCACATGTGGAGGGACAGTCAAAGAACCCTGTTCCCTATATAAATTTTCTTTTGGGTAGCTTTTAATTCTCATGATGAATATCTGCTATTGTCAACATATATGGATTTGTTTTTTGGTTACAGTTTTGTAATCATTGAACTGGTTGTTTTGGACTTCCTGAAATAGATTATTTCAGGAAACATTGAGTAGAGAATATATATATATATATATATATATATATATATATATATATATACATATATTTTTGATTTAGTGGAGAAGAAACTGAATATAGCAATAGAAGGTCAGTCAGTTGTATAATTAATCCTGTTAATATGCTCATAATGATTTGAAACATCCCAAAGGCCTCTACCTGTCTTAGTTTCAGTTTTACTGCTGTGAAGAGACACCATGACTGAGACAGCTCTTATAAAGGCAGACATTTAATTGAGGTGGGCTTACAGTTTCAGTGGTTCAATCTATTATCAATCATCATTGCACACAGATTTGGTGCTAGAGGAGCTGAGCGATCTGTATCTGTATCTGAAGACAGTAAGTTAGAGAATGTCTTCTGCAGGCAGCCATGAAAAAAAGTTCATTTGCAGTAGGTGGAGCCTGAGCATAGGCAACCTAAAAACCTGCTTACACAGAGACATACTTCCTCCAACATGGCCAACCCCCCCTACAATAAGGTCACACATGCTAATAGTGTCACTCCCTTTCGCTAAGTATCGAAACACATGAATCTATGGGAGCTAATCCTATTCAAATCTTAAGAATTTAAAAACAGTTTTGTAGAGCAACTTGTGAATTATGCTTTTAAAACATATTTTTAAGGGACCATATAGAATCTAAATGAAATCTCAAAATGTCTGGAGTATGGGTCTCTGTAGCAATTTCTTATTGATAAAGCTATGAGATTTCTCAAAGAAACGAAACAGCAATAATCTGAATTTAATCTTTATTTGCTACTCTCACTCTATTAAAATTTGTATGACACCTCAATTAAAGACAGAAAAGTTGTTTAACCGTGAAAATGAAAGCATTTTCTAATAAAAACAATAGAAATGATGAAAAACACTATGGTATAACTGAAAAAGTAGTTTTACATTGGGGCATGTATTAAGAATTTTGATATTCCTTTCTAACTATGCTGGAAACTAATAAGTAAATGAGTGGCAGAAGGTAGGAAACAGATTTCTCACTGTTGGAGTTTCAATTTACAAATAAATAAACATGAAGGCTAGAATAATATTTGTGAGGATGATTTAAAATTCTGAACATTAGCATGAATTCAATTTTAACTTAATGAACATGAAGATAATTTTATAATACATGCATAACATTATGAGGAGATACCATTCTCTCTCTCTCTCTCTCTCTCTCTCTCTCTCTCTCTCTCTCTCTCTCTTTCTCTCTTCCTTTCCACTCCCGATGTTATTCTTTCCAACCATCTTGGTCCACCCTCTGACTATTCCACATCCCATACACCCTGGTTCCACAAGGATGTCCCCACCTCTAACCCCCTACCCCACCTGACTTCCCTGAGGCCTCTAGTCTCTTGAGGGTTAGGCACATCATCTCTGATTGAACACAGATCCACCAGGCAGTCCTCTGCTGAATATGTGTTGGTGGCCTCATATCAGCTGGTGTATGCTGCCTGTATGGTGGTCCAGTGTTTAAGAGATCTCTGGGGTCCAGATTAATTTAGACTGCTGGCCCTTCTACAGGGTCACTCAAGGAGATACTATTATGTATATACATACAGAAGTTAGTATACACAGATATATTTTTCTATTTTTCATGAGTCAAAAAGAATTAATACTTCTTTCCATATCCATAATTCTTAAATAATTTGTTGTACAACTTTCTATTTGATTAAGGAGTGGTACTTTGAGAACTGCCCCCCCCCCCTTTTTTTAACCAGAACATGAATTGTAGAAGATAAGCCTATAGTATTTGATTAGCAAGAATACTTTGATCAAAATACAAAAGAGATATATCAAAAGGTAGAAATCCAAATGTAAAACTTTGCAAAGGTCAACGCTAGAGGGAGTTTGGAAATATAATGAATAACTTCATGAGTTCTTTGCATATACTGGATATTAGAAAAAGTAGTTTTACATTGGGACATGGGTTAAGAATTTTGATATTGCTTTCTAACTATACTGAAAACTAATAAATAAATGAGTGGAATCCAATCTCTGTTCAATGTAGGACTGGTAAAGTGACTTTCCCCAAACTATTGGTTGCCGTTTTGTCCTATTGACAGTGTCTTTTGCCTTACAGAAGCTTTGCAATTTTATGATGTCCTATTTTTCAGTTATTGATCCTAGAGCATAAGATATTGGGTTTCTGGTCAAAAAAATTCCCACTATGCCCATGTGCTCAAGTCTCTTCCCCAGTTACTTTTCTAATAGTTTCAGTGTATCTGGTTTTATATGGAGGTCCTTGATCCACTTGGACTTGAGCTTTGTACAAGGAGATCAGAATGGATCGATTTGCATTCTTCTACATGCTAACTACCAGTTGAATCAGCACCATTTGTTGAAAATGCTATCTTTTTTTCCACTGGATGGTTTCAGCTTGTGGATGCCAACAAGTGCTGGCTGACAGGATCTTGATTTAGCTATCTCCTGAGAGGTTTTGCCAGTGCCTAATAATTACAGAAGTGGATGCTCATAGTCATCCATTGGACAGAGTGCAGGGTTCCCAATGAAGGAGCTAGAGAAAGGACCCAAGGAATTGAAGGGGTTTGCAGCCCCATAGGACGGGCAACAATATGAACCAACCAGTAAGCCCAGAGATCCCACGGACTAAACCACCAACCAAAGAGTACACATGGAGACCCTCAAGGCTCCAATGGCATATGTAACAGAGGATGGTCTTATGGGACATGAATGGGAGTAAAGGCCCTTGGTCTTATGAAGGCTCATTGCCCCAGTGTAGAGAAATGCCAGAACAGGGGAGCAGGAGTGGGTAGGTTAGTGAGCAGGGGGAGAGGGACAGGATGGGAGATTTTCTGAGGTGAAATGAGGAAAGGGGATAAAATTTGAAATGTAAATAAAGAAAATATCTAATAAAAATTTTAATAGCAAAAAAGGATGGTAGTTGTTGCATATTGCAAGGAAAAACAAATGATCATCATAATATATTTCAGAAAGTTATTAGTTTTACTGATGTTGAAAAGTTAAACCAGATAAATTTTGGAAGACCACTTACTTTTCTCCTGAAATGGAAGTAGAAATTTATGAGACTATTCACATAAAAAATAATCACTTCTATTTCTCCTCCTTCCCTTTATTCCTTTACATATATTGATGTGTATTGTGGCATCTGGTTTGGGAAACAGTGTCTTTCCAAAGTGTTTTTATCTACCTGTGATGCCTGATATCATTGAGGCAATCTCAAGTGATGGGTGGTAGAAGGATGGGAGATTTCAAGCAAATCTTAGGTGGAACTTATATTTTTAAAGTCAATTTTTCATAAAGGTATATTAACAATGAGAATTGTAATATAACCTAGAAACAATTCCATTTTTAATCGCTTGAAATCCCATACATCACAATAATATCAGGAGTGTGTAGGTATTGAAATCCTTTCCTGTTTAAAGTATGGATTTACCTTAGACAATTTAAACCTTTGTTTCCTCACATAAATCAGAAATAATTTATTAAGGTGAAATATTTATAGGCAAAACTTGATAACAATCGTTAACAGTGATTAAGAAAATCATAGTTTTCATTTGGAAAGTGAGACACATATATAAGGTTGTAGAGGATTCCTCTTCAGCTGTTCCCCTTTGTCTTCCACCCATAGCCATGAAGAATAGAACTCAGCACTGTTCTTATCATCATCTATTTAAGGCCAACACAATACAGTGCATAGTGGAAAAACTGTATACTAAAACTCTGAATATATTTCAGAGTATACATGAGTCCAAGAATACTCCCGATGAAGCTCTATGGAAGGCCTTGATGAAATCAAAAGGGATGTATATATCTACACTAAGCAATAGAGAGTGAAGGTTTGTGAAGCATTGTAAAGTTTTCATTTTTCTTTTCTTCTTTTCTTCAGGGAGTGGGGGGAGGATGGAAGGGTTGGGCAAAAGGTCTAAAACCTATTTACTATGAAGCTAACATATTTTGCTCTGAAGGATCTCTAAACAATTTTAAATTTTGCCAGGAGATTCAATATTTTGAGCATGGACTCCATAGCCTATAGTCATTCTCTGAATTGACTTTTCCTTGGGCTTTTTGTAGACTGACAATCAATTTAGTACTAGAAGGCTGTGACAATAAGATGTCAATTGATTTGACAAAATCATATGTCATGTATCATGGTGGCTCTGATTTTAAGAATGTGCACAACATTTCTTTCCAAAAGACAATGTCTTGTGTCCATTATTTTCCTCCTTCCCTCAAGGACACAACTGATCAAAACTGATAGACTGCATGAAAAAGGGAAAAAGAATGATTTTTTTTACTTTATAATAAAAGTACTCTTACTTATATCAATGGCATTTTTGATGGACATTGTATTAGTTTTTCTTTTTCTATTTAGTAATTCATTTAAAATATATTAGTTTTAACAATACCTGATTATAATTTAGTAGTCTATGATTTTTTTTTTATATAATTACTTATGTTCTGTGCTAAGGTTGGGACAAAAGGGGAAATGAGTGTATTGTATCAAATATGCTTTTCACAGGAGCTTTTGGGAAAATAGAGGGGTTTGAGGCTCATTCAAGTTATTAGCAAAATCCAGTTAATGTGGTTATTAAATGAAGTCTTTATATTCCTTTTGGATTTTGTAGGGATTATATTGGGTTCCCCAGACTAGATTCAAGTTCAGTGCAGTATAAGCATATTGAAACATGTCATTGTACTCCCTAGAAATGAGCTAATTTTAAATTTCTGCATTCGTTAACAACTAAATAAAATAGATCTAGTGATAGTAAGGTAACCATGGGACTAAGTACAATTCTACAAGTGCTTTGAAAAAAAAGAGTTTTGTTTGTATGATATAAGAATCTTAAAAAAAAAACATGATAAGGGTTTAACACTCCATTTCTGAAATGAGATTGAACATACTTATTCAGTAATTTTTATCATTTCTTTATAATCAATAAACTTTCTTGTAGCTTTTAAAATATTTAGAAAATATTTTTAGTATACTCACTACTACATATGAGAAGAGTAACTCGTGATATATCTGTAAAAATTGTTTTTATCAAATAAATGAAAAAAATTATAGGTCTGTTTTCTCAAATCCACAGTTCAGGAGATTTGGGTAATGAATCTTGGGGAGTAATTTTTAAAGTTTTCCTATAACAACCAACGCTTAAATTATTTCTGTGTGACTGTTATCAAACAGAGTTTACTGTTGTATAACCAATAGTGACCCTTTTATTTGCTAAGTAATATACACCATTAAAATATGCAGCACTGTTTGTCACATACTCTTAGACTTTTGTTCTCTACAGAATGGTGAATAATTACCACTTTTCTTTCTGTCAGCTAAAGTATAAATATCATATCTGAATACCTTTTTGCTCTTCTTTAGCTTCTTAACTCCTTCATTGCTTCTTGTATTCACTTTTCTTTGATATTTAAAATGTTCTATTTATAATAATTTTGAAAAATCACAGTACAAAATAAAATTAAACTATGTATATTCTTTCTGAAACCTATTATCAGTAGGATAATAATAAATTATGTGTGAAGTGTGTAAATAATATTAATGCATTTTAGGAGTGGAAATAATACCTTATATGCAAAATGAATTTCTGTGCCTTTTGTTTAAAAATTCCAGGCACAATATGTCAGCTATAAATTCATTAATAATAGTTTATTGCTAATCCAATAGTATGTCAGTTAAGTACGATATTTGGGCTTCCTCATATCATCTTTAGTTAAATAAAAGTTTATTGACAGTAGTAAAACTAATAATGTATTCTTAGACAAAATAATAAGAAAAAATCTATAATCAATCTTTGGAACAGAATTTTACTAAGAATCATTCATTGATTTTATTAGAAATATAAATGCATTTTCCATTTATGTATGCATGTATGTATTTACTTTACTTTACTTTACTTTTCAATCACAGCTACCCCTGTCCTCCTGATGCTCCCAGTCCTTCTCTCACACGGCCCCCCTCCATCAACTCCTATACTTTACCTCTAAGAAGTGGCAGGTCTTTCCTGGGTACCAGCATACCCTGGCACCTCAAGTCACAGAAGGACTAGGCATATTCTCTCTTACTGTTGAGAGACAAGGTATCCCATTTAGGGATCCTCAGGCAGTTAACAATATTAGCATAAGTCCTCACTCTAGTTGTTGGGGGATCCACACAGAAATCAAGCTGGCAATCTGCTACATAAGTGTGGGAGTCTAGGCCCAATCCTTGTATGCTTTTTAGTTGGTGGTTCAATCTCTGAGCTCCCCCAAAGATCCAGGTTAGTTGACTCTCTTGGGCTTCTTTTAGAGTCCCCATCCCTTCCAGGTTCCTCAGTTCTTCCCTCAATTCTTCTACAAGACTAACTGTGCATGGTCTTATGTTTGCCTCTGGGTCTATGCATCTGTTTCTGTCAGCTGCTGGGTGGAACCTCTCAGAGGACAGTTGTGCCAGGCTCCTGTCTGTGAATACAGGGTGACAGATAAACTCATAGCCTGGGGTTGCAATGTAGTTGAAGGATGCAGTTTTATTATAGCAATCCTAAGTTGAAAGCCTGAACGAGCATATGCTAACAATATCCCATAGAATACCATTATTCTAAAGTTTCTTCAAAACTATTCATTTACTTCAGAGGCTAACGGTTATACAGAACTACAAGTCTTGAAGAATCTTCACTAAGGATTTAATACAAAGTGTGGCACAAACGTTTTGAAGGATTAATTTTCTCTAGACAATAGCTCCATTCCCTGAAGGGTAAGCAGCTATTGAGATACCTTACCTTATTGATGTTTTATTTCACTGATGGATTCATAAATTGATAGAATTATTGTTAAATGACCAGTTGAATGTTTTGGATGGGAGGAAAATTGAAAGAAGCCATTAACAAATGTCATCTGAAATGATATTCCTACTGTTTATCTACTCTCCACTTTTCTGTGTGTCTTATCTGACATTTGTTCTAATTTATTTTATTCCATACTTTGCTCTGTACCATGATACTCTCTTTTATTACGTATAGGACTTCACATGTTGGAGTTTAGTGATGATGGATGAAAAGCTCAGAATCACCTTCATTCTTTAGTTACTTGTGTCATGGACTTACAAGAACCATGAGATTTTAACAGAATAAATAATTGTGAACAATTTTCAATTGTGGTTTGAACTTCCTACACAGTAGAAATGTTGACAACAGGAAAATAACTATGGGACATTGACTATACAAACAATAAATAGGCTTGTATAAAATGTTATGAATTAAAATGTCCAAAGAGTAAAGTATGACTGTTGTAAAACTCTATTTAAATGAATTTAGTTTTTCTAAGTTCTTATATTCTAGAAAATCTTTCATGACTGTTATGATCATTCTCTAGAACCACACTATTATTCATCATGCCTTTATTTGAGTAGCATGAATAATTCTCATTTTTCAATATATTTTGATCACTTTAACATTTAAAAAAATGAATACATCACTAAGATTTCACTCAAGCTTGATATTCTCCTTATTTAATATGCAAAGGTCAGAGCCAATCTTCAAAGAAATTTAGTGCAGCTACAAGTACTACTCTTAATTACTTGTTCATAGTGTCTAATATGATATTGCTGGACAACAACTTTAAATCAATTTTACTCTTCTGTAATGCAGTCAATCTGGTAAAACAAAATATTAAGTTCTAGGTGGCTTTTAGCCAACAGAGTGTGCTTTTTATTTATCTAGATGCTAGAATTTCAAGATCAAGGTACAGTCAGACTAAGTACCCATAGAGCTTGTTGTTTCATGGATGGCATCATCTGGAATTTTTCTGTACGGTAAGGAGAAGACACAGATTGAGTAGATGAATCAGTTGTTAAAGCATACAACTTACAAGCTTCACATCTCACATTAACAAAACAACCAAAAACAAACAAGCAAACTGGGTGTGGAGTCACACATTATATTCTCATAGCTGAGAAGACAAAAGCCAAGAGACCTCTGGATGCTTTGTGGTGAAGCTCCTGACTTATTGGGAATCTGTTTCAAACAAAAGGATGGAGACAGCTGACAAATGACAGCCAGTTATCCTACAATCATCTCATTCATATGCACACTAACCTATACATGTGCCCCTTCATATAGACACACCTTAAACAGATTTAGTTAGGTCATGAATGGTTGGTGATGATCTGCCTGTATTTATAGCCACATACAAATACATTATGAATCATTGCCCACAAACAAAGTTTATTTTACTTCTTATTAATTTATTTATTCTAAGTTTATGAGTATATATATATATATATATATATATATATATATATATATATATATATTCTTACATGTCTGCATATCCACCATGTATGTATTCAGTTGCTGCAGTGTTCAGAAATAAGCAACCAATCTACTTGATCTAATATTTTAGGAATTTTTGAGTCACCTCATGTGAGTACTAGGAACTGAATCCAAGTTCTCTGAAGCAGCAGTTAGCACTCTTAAATGTGGAACTACCTTGAAGACACCTGTTGAACTGATATACAGTTTTCTCTAATGTCTTTGAGACTCTTTAACACTTAATTTTTATAATCTTTTATGCTCATTTATGAAACAGTCATAGTTTATCAAGCTTGTACATGTAATGTGAATATGAAGAGCTACACAAGTGTGATACTAATTATAACTTGACTTTGAATAATGATACTGACATTTTTTTCTTCCTCTTTGATTTGAATAAATCACTTTGAATAGTTTAGTGCCTTGCATAAAATTTTTAAAATAATGTTTCATAAGAAAAGACTATCTAAATTTAGAAAGCCACTGACAGTTCCAATTTAGACATTCATGTTATAAAAATTAGATAAATGAAATTATTATAAGAAACTATATGTTGATCAGAATGTTTCCAAAGGAAAATTTTTTTCCACCTGCCTCTGCCTCCCAAAGGCTGGGATTAAAGACATGTGCCATCACTTTCTTGGCAATATTTTCTTAAGTTCTAATGCCTTATATAAAAAATTTTGGCCTATCTATACTCCATAAGGACCTAAACTGTGGTTTAAGTTTTTGATGCCTAAATTGTGGTTTAAGTTTTAATGCCCTACTACATTTTTATTTTAATCAATTTAAACATATTGTATATTTTACCACTTCTCTGCTACTTTGTTCATATTATTAATGATCATTATGTATAAATGGAAGAGCCCAAATAATGCCATCATCTTGTTTAGTTATTTTTCTATTTCTATAATAAGATCCTCAAAACTGAAGAATCCTATAGAAGTCTGTTTGCATCTCCAAGTCTGAGAAGGTACTTTTAAAATATATCATAGTGGAGATCATGGCTTTAAAAGTAGATAAGAGATAATATATTGATTCATAAGCACAAGGCCAAGAACTAGTTAACTGGGAAGAACATTGCCTTTTGAACTCTGAAAACCCACCCATTCTCAGTGGCATGTCTTTTCTAAAATGTACTCACCTTTTAATCTTTACAAACAGTTCCACCTATCAACTCTGTACCAGTTATTCAAATATATGAACGTAGATGCAAACCACCATATTTTATTTCTGGATCACTTCTTACATGGGCTTATTCCAGAGGTTGAATGTAAGTCCCCCTTGGAAGATATTCTGTTCCAGTATCTGAGTATCTCTATAAAATCCAGGATTTACATTAACAACCATATGTAAATTTCTCATTGTCCCTTCATGCAGAGACAACCCTACTATATGTCTGACCTCAGTGACTCTATGGAGAAAGATTCCAAAACCATATTATAATGAAAAAATCATTGTTTTTTACCTCAAATGTCTCGATATTTTTTTTTGTTTTAAAACAGTTTTGATGTCCAAAGACTCTTATGAGACTCAAGACAATTTCTTAAATGTAATCTGTCATAAAATCAAATAACATGTTACATGCTTCCAACATACAATGATACAGAATATGCATGACCTCCCTTTTGAAATAAATGGAGGCATGGGGTCATAGAGAAGAGATACCGAACCAAAACAAAATGGAAACCCAGCAGGGCAAACTTTAAAACTTATAGCTCTGGATCTAGTGTCAAAAGATGTAGGTAGCTTTGCCCTTCCATCTATTCTCACTGCAATACACTTCTATCTCATGGCCTTATGCTAGTAATTGATGGAAACTCTCCCTGTAAGTTATCCAACAGGGAATACCTATTCCAATATCTGATGATCTCCAATGTAATTCCAGATTCATTTTCACATCTACATGCAATGACTTTTTGTAACTAAATGCAGGGACTCATCTGCTATATGCCTTGCTTCAGTGACTGTGAAGAAAGACTCCAAAACCACTTTACTAGTGTATGCTTGATGAATCAAAAGCCAGAAACAAGTGTCTGATGGTGCTGTTTAGCTCCTTACTTTGTATGGTGCTATATTCCCTTCTTTTTTTTTTTTTTTTGAATTATGCATGGACTGTGATTTATTCCAGCTTTTTGGAAGCATTTTTATTTACAAGTTCCATGAAGTATTCCCTTTATTTCATTTAAATCAGGCATTTAATTATACTTTTTCAGTACAAGCCTTGATGCCAACATGAAATTTCCTACCGATCTATTTCTATTCAAATTTTTTTCATTTCTTTTTCCACATGTTTTACTCATTATAGACCTGCATAAGATTAAGATTAATAATAACAAAGTAACAAAATCAATATTATACTTTCTTAAAATCCCTGCTTTGTGATACTGGCAAGGATGTGGAGAAAGAGGAAAACTCCTCCATCGCTGGTGTGATTACAAGCTGGTACAACAACCACTCTGTAAATCAGTTTGGCGGTTCCTCAGAAAATTGGACATAGTACTACTGGAGTATCCAGCAATACAACTCCTGTGCATATACCCAGAAGATGCTTAAACATGTAATAAGGACACATGCTCCACTATGTTCACAGAATGTTTAATTATAATAACCAGAAGCTGGAAAGAACCCAGATGTCCCTCAACAGAGATATGGGATACAGAAAATGTGGTACATTTACACAATGGAGTACTACACAGCTATTATAAACAATGAATTTATGAAATTCTTAGGCAAATGGATGGAATTAGAAAATATCATTCTGAGTGAGGTAACCCAATCACTAAAGAACACACATAATATATACTCACTGATGAATGGATGTTAGCCCAGAAGCTCAAAATACCGAAGATCCAATTCACAAAATACATGAAACTCATGAAGAAGGAAAACCAAAGTGTGGATAATTAGATCCTTCTTAGAAGGGGCAAGAAAATACACATGGAAGGAGTTACAGAGACAAAGTGTGGAGAAGAGACTGAAGGAATGACCATCCAGAAACTGCCCCACCCGGGAATCTATCCCATATACAACCACAGTGTTTGGTGACAGGAGCCTGATATAGCTGTCTCCTGAAAGGCTCTGCCAGTGCCTGACAAATACAGAAGTGGACATTCACAGCCATCCTTTGAACTGAGCACAGGGTCCCCAATGAAGGAGCTAGCGAAAGAACCCAAGGACTGAAATGGTTTGCAGCCCCATAGGAGGAACAAAAATATGTACTAACCAGTACCCCCAGAGCTCCCTGGGACTAAACCACCAATCAAAATAAGTAAATAAGTAAATAGGTAAATAAGTAAATAAGTAAATAAGTAAATAAGTAAATAAGTAAATAAGTAAATAAGTAAATAAGTAAATAAGTAAATAAGTAAATAAGTAAATAAGTAAATAAGTAAATAAGTAAATAAGTAAATAAGTAAATAAGTAAATAAGTAAATAAGTAAATAAGTAAATAAGTAAATAAGTAAATAAGTAAATAAGTAAATAATACATGGTGGGACTCATGGCTCTAGCTGCCTATGTAGCAGATGCTGGACTAGTTGGACATCAATGAGAGAAGAAGCCCTTGGTCCTATGAAGGTTCTATGTCCCTGTAATCCCCACAGCCTGAAACTGGCTGATCCAGACTTTGACCTTGCTGCCACTAAGGAGATTACCTAGGGTGGAGCCTTCCTGCCTAGATGACTCTATAGTTCTGCCACCTGCCACTGCTACTCTAAGACACTGCTACCTGCAGAGAGGCCCCTGAGATATTCTGGAGGCTACACCCTATCCTGCATGTCATCACCTGCAGCTGGTTCCAGGCTCCAAGAATGGATTAGTGGGGGATGGGCCCCCCTTTATAAGCACATTTTGCTATTAAACATTTGAGCCTTGGTCAGCAACCTTGTCTTGGCTTCCATTTTTCTCTAGTCTGTCTAGTTTCTGTCTTTTCAGCCCCAGTTTGCCTCCCAGGAGTAACCCTGGTCCATGTGAGCTGGGGACTGGCTCCCAACAGTCTGGCACCCAGACCAGGGACCTGAGGAATGGCAGAAAAATGCTGAAGGAATGCTGCTGTGTGTGGAGCTCCACTGGAAGGAAAGAATCAGGGAATTGAATCTTATCAGGGCAGGGTAAGCAGCAGGTAAACTGTTACTAGAGGTGTGAAATGATTTGTGCTAAGTTTGGAACAGTGCTAACCCACGGGCTGGTTTTCACTTAGGTTCAGCTGCGAATTATCGGAACTAGAAACTCAATCAGGCAGTTGTCCGCAGCTTTCAAAAGCTGCTTTAGGCGAGAGGAATAAGGGTTTAAATTAATCCATCAGGCAGATGTCCGCAGTCAGGAGCTGCATCAGACCTGAGGAACAGGGTTTGTAATAATAAAATATATAGAGGAAAATGGATTTTGAAACTCTCCCAGAGTCAGAGAGAAAGTCGGGGGACACCCTGATTTTTTCTTTCTGGCCCTTACAGCAGAAGTTCTCTGCCCTTTTTGTGTTGTCTAATGTCTAGTCTAATGTCTGGTATATCAAGTGTCAATCCATGTGTGTTTGTGTCTAGTTGTCTGAATGACTGAATGTTCTGTGTTTCATGTTGGAAAATAAATATGGCTAAAACTTTATCTGCTGGTTCAGCAAAGCCGAGAATTATCACACGATTTAGCTAAGGATCAGGCACAGCAGAGGAGCCACTACTGGAAAAGCTGCTCTCAAGAAAGGGAGTCTAAAGCCTCTTAGTTTTGGGGCAAAAAAGCTGATAGATGGTTTTTTTCCTGGAGGGTTCTCTGCAATCGTGATTATTGTGTTCGGCAAATGACAAAGTGATTTATTTTTATCTTATAATTATAGCTAGAAATATTGAAATTCTTTGATTGGTCTAAATTTATTAGACTCGTGTAGCTGCTTCATTTGTTTTTTTTTTTTTTTTTTTTTTTTTTTTTTTTTTTTTTTTTTTTTTTTTTTTTTTTTTACTGGTCTTAGTGGTGTAATATGCCCTGCGTGTCTTCATCATAGAGTATTAGCTTATAAGTTATTGGGTATGATCAAAAAAGTGTAACACTGGTTACTAGAAAGTTAGCTTTAAATTGGTAACTTAGGTTTGGAGTCTTTCCAACACGTGGCATAAGGCAGGCCAAGAGGCTGGGCCTCTAAGGATACTTCTAGTTGAGATAATATTTAAAGTGATTCTTATCCTAGAAAGTAGAATTAAAGATAAGATTTAAAACAATGTCTCTTTAATGGAGCATTGCAATTTTCACTGTCATGCATTCATAGGTATAAATTAGCAGCCAAATTATGTAATGTGATAGTGAAGTTTCTAATGTTGATTCTAAGGTGACAAATTGCTTTGAAATTGGGTTTTTGCTTTCCCAAGGCTGTAGATATTATTCTAACGTTGTGATAGAGACTTAAAAATCATGCCAGTGTTCCACTGACTGCAGCTTGCAGTTTGATCACAAATTTAGCATTTTCTACTCACCTATATATTGTTAATTACATAAATTATACCCTCAGAGAGTAAGTTTTGGTCATGGTTGCTGCTCGGCAGGAGACTTCAGTACAAGCAATTTTTTCACAGCACCGAGGTTATAAAGAAAGTTTTAACTATCTGTCATCTTAGGAAAGACTAACCAAAATTAGAGGCATAGACAGTTGAATCTGTCTATGCCTCTAGAATCTGTCCCCATTGCAGGAGGGCCAGTATGCTCAGATTAAAAATATATATATATATGCTTGAGTTAATGTAAAGTTCAGAGCAGCCTCGGAGAAGTTTGTGCCATGTTTCCTTTGTCTCGCAAACCATGACTAGGGAAGTTCTTGGGACCTCACCTCTCCCTGCCTTCAGGGAAAATTCTTTTTAGCTGAAAGAGCATTGTTGCAAATCTATCCAGATGTTGTTCCAAATAAAGTTCTAATTCAAAGTTTATAAAAGGGTAAATCAGACTGTAGAACTTATAAAGGCATTACAATCTGGCATGCCCACTTCATGTAAAGTTATTATAGGTTTAAAGTTTGTTTTTTGTTTTTTTTTTCTTTGAATTCTGATAATTGTAAAGAGTTTTGCTTCTAGTAAACTGGTAATCACTGGAAAATTTTGCCTCTGGGTACGGCTAATATAGCTTTACCTCATGTAAGAAAAATTCTTATTGTCTCTGGTTCAATACAAGAAACTAAGAGTTTGATTCTTTCAGTGTATATTGTTTCCTAAGTGGAAAGTGTTTTATTAGCTAATGATTTTAAGGGGAAGTTTACTTCAAATCTTTGCTCTCACGCAAGGAGCTTCTAAGTTCTGGGGAGTAGCTGTTTCTCCAGAAAAGATTCATAGGCAATATCTTTTTAAAACTTAGGGTTTTATCTATACTATAAAATTGTGGTACAGAAAATCTAAGAACGAAAATTTGATTTGCTTCAAAATTTTATTTTCAAAAGCTTCCGGGAGATGTTAATTGGCTAAGATCTCACCTTAAACTCACCACAGGAGAATGTAAGCCTTTGTTAGGTGCTATTAAGTAAGACACAAATTAACTGGAAAAGAACAAAAGCCTTTGCAGAAAATAAAGAAAGCTTTTATAATTGTTTTCAATTATAATCAATTGTAATTAAATATTGGCTGCCTATTTTAGTTATCGTTATTAAAATGTGCACACAGCACTTCTTTGGCAAGAGAAAACATTATTGTAAAGACATCTTTCTTCTCCTCCTGGCCGACCATTGGCCTATGAGGAGCCAGCCGGCTGCTGGCTGCTGCGGGGTGGGTCTGTGGGGTACGCTACTTTCCATGAGTGGTGGTGGCACGGGAGGATACCAGAAAGCAGTCGCCTTTGTAGCGAACACAGGGGAGGGCCTGAAGTGCCAGTTGTGTGCATCATTGCCCCCATGAGTATCTGCCTGTCCCCGCCAGGGATGGCCATATTTTTCCTGCTAGGACTCAGGGTGCTCTGCTGCTCTTGCTCAGGCTTCCTGGCCTACAACAGATTCGGCCACTTCAGCTTCTACAGCCTGGGAGGAGGGCCTGAGACGGGCGAGACCGAGGTGGCATTCACCTTAAAGCACAGTTTTAACATCCTATTAAGGCTGCTGTGGTGCTAATAAAGAATTGTAAGATAAATTTGTATATTTTAGAAAACCTATAACAAAAATCGTGTATTAAAAACCTGACTAAGTGCCTGTTCCTTGTTTCAAACAGCAATTAATTTGGTTATTACAGAATATTGATATTTGGCCTATTGCATACCATCATTTTAAATAAAATTGATAACCATTATTCTAAAGATAAGTTAAAAATTGTTTTTATGTATGCTTTTGTGCCTTCTATAAATTCATGGATGCATGCAATCCATTTACTGTATTTAAAAACAGCCCTTTTTGGGAGAAATGTATATGTGAATTGGATCACATGTTTATTCTTTTGAGTTTCCTCCTGCTTCAGCACAGATAATTAAATTGTGTGCTATAGATGGTGTTTTAAAATGTTCAATAATCGAGCTTTAATTTGTATATTTATCAATATATATCTCAGAGCTTACAATTGCTTAATATTGTTGATCTCTCAGATACTATAAATTCTCAAATTTCCAATTGTTTAGGCATATACAACTGACAAGAAAAAAAATGCTGTTCATTTAAGAAGACTGTTTTTGGACAGTTAAGAATTTGTCCTGGGTTGCCTGGAAAAGAGTCCCGGGATTTGTTTTTGTGTTATAGAGATTTACAAAAAGCTTTAGCTGATAAAGGATTACAGATAGCTCCTGAAAAGATACAAAGTCAGGATCCTTATAATTATTTGGGTTTTATACTTACTATACAAGCTGTTTTTTTCCCAGTTATTCGCAGAGACAACTTAAGGACTTGGGATGATTTTCAAAAATTGTTAGATGATATTAATTGGCATCACCCCTATTTAAAGTTTACTTCAGGGGAACTGAAACCTTTATTTGATATTCTTAAAGGGAGTTCTGATCCTACCTCCCCTAGATCTTTAACCTCAGAAGGATTGCTGGTCTTGCAACTAGTGGAAAGAACCATTGAAGAACAAATTGTCACTTATATAGATTACTCTTTGCCTTTACATCTGTTATTTTTTTAATACAATTCACATGTCTAAAGGATTGTAATGGCAAAAGACTCCTCTAATGTGGATACATTCGAGGATTTCTCCTAAATGTAATATCTTGCCATATTGTCAAGTGTTGGGAGCCGCCCCCACATTCGCCGTCACAAGATGGCGCTGACATCCTGTGTTCTAAGTGGTAAACAAATAATCTGCGCATGTGCCAAGGGTATTTTACGACTACTTGTACTCTGCCTTTCCCGTGAACGTCAGCTCGGCCATGGGCTGCAGCCAATCAGGGAGTGATGCGTCCTAAGCGAAGAATAACTCCTCCTTAAAGGGGACGGGGTTTTCCGCCATTCTCTCTCTCTCTCTCGCTGGCATCTCTCTGGCTCTGCGCGCCCTGCGCTCTCTCGCTGCCTAAAGATGTAAACAATAGAGCGCGCTCTGCGCCCCGGCGCGCCGGAGCTCTGGCTCCTAAAGATGTAAGAAGGGGCTTTCGTTTTTGGGGCTGGGCGCTGGGCGCTTGCCCTCCTGGCTCCCAAAGATGTAAGCAATAAAGTTTTGCCGCAGAAGATTTTGGTTTGTTGCGTCTTTCCTGGCCGGGCGTGAGAACGCGATTAAGAGTGAAGTAGTAGCTCAGATGATTATCCTTGGAAGGAAGCAGGCACTAACTTATTTTGGCAAAGAGCCAGATATTATTGTTCAGCCTTACAGCATAGGTCAAGACACTTGGCTGAAACAGCACAGTACATATTGATTGCTTGCTCAAATAGGGTTTAAAGGAATTGTAGACAGCCACTACCCTCAAGATAGGTTGATAAAAAATTTTAAATGTACATGAGGTGATATTTCCTAATATGACCTCTTAACAACCCTTATACAATGCTGTTCTGGTGTTTACTGATGGCTCCTCTAAAGGGTGAGCTGGATATCCTATAAATAATCAACAGGTAATCATAAAGACTCCTGGCCTCTCAGCTCAATTAGCAGAATTAAGAGCAGTACTGAATGTCTTTCCATCTGTGAATGATGCTTTCAATATTTTACTGATAGTTTATATGTTGCACAATCGGTACCATTATTGGAGACTTGTAACACATTTAACTTTAATACACCAGCAGGATCCCTGTTTTCACAACTGTAAAATATTATTCTTGCCTGAAAACATCCGTTCTATATTGGCCACATACGATCTCATTCTGGTCTTCCTGGACCATTAGCAGCAGGCAATGATTGCATCGACAGAGCTCTAATAGGAGAGGCCTTAATTTCAGATCCTGTTGCTCTGGCGAAACGTGATCATAAAAAAAAAAAAAATCATCTCTCTAGCCATATTTTAAGGCTCAGACATAATATCATTAAAGAACAGGCAAGAATGATTGTAAAACAATGTCCTAAATGTATTACATTATCTCCAGTGCCACATTTAGGAGTTAATCCAAGAGGTCTTATGCCTAATCATATTTGGCAAATGGATGTAACTTATTATGAAGAATTTGGAAAATTAAAATATGTACATGTTTGTATTGACACTTGTTCAGGATTTCTTTTTGCTTCTCTACATACTGGAGAGGCCTCTAAAAATGTCATTGCCTAAAAGCCTTTAATGCTATGGGATTGCCTAAACTTATTAAGACAGATAATGGACTATCCTATTCTAGCAAAAATTTACTTCGTTTTCTAAGGAATTTGGTATCAAACATAAAACTGGAATTCCTTATAACCCCATGGGACAAGGAATAGTTGAATGTGCTCTTTGCACTTAAAAAAATGGCTTTTAAAAACAAAACAGGGGCAGTTATATCCCCCAAGGTCACCAAAGGCAAATCTTGCTTTTGCTTTATTTGTTCTAATTTTTTTTCAAACTGATGTTAAAGGTCAGTCTGCAGTGGATCGCCTCTGGAATCCAGTTACTTCTCCTTCTGCCTTGGTAAAGTGGCGGGACCCATTAACTAATGAATGGAAGGATCCAGATCCGGTCCTAATATGGGGAATGAGCTCGGTTTGTGTTTTTTCACGAAAAGAAGACGGAGCAAGATGGCTGCTTGAAAGATTAGTTCTTCAACTGGACACAAATCCTGAATCTTCCAGTAAGTATGACTCTGACCTTGATTATGGCTAAAAATTCTCTTTATCCTAAAAGGTAATTTGGAGCACAGCCTCCTCTCCCAGAAAATTTACAGCCTTTCTGTGATTCTCAAATCCACCTCCCCCATATCAGGAGTTCAAAGTCTAAGCTTGATCGTTGCTAATTTGCAATTGAATGGAGTACCTGGACTTCCCCTAAAGAAGCTTTTGTACTACTGCTTTTCACTGACTCCCATTGTTTTTCAAGCAGGTTAGTCAATGTCCTTCAGCCTGACTGCAACAGGTGTGCAGCCTTGCCTCCAACAGTGCAGGTGGCAGTTATTAATCTATATGAAGAAGCATTTTAAGTACATAGTGTGTCTTTGGTCTGAATTCAGAATAAGGTGTGCTATGAGGGCCGGAAAGTCAAAGATGGGCACCCAGATCTCAGAATCGTATAAATCTAAGACAGAGGTACATGCCAAGAGGCCCTGGTTGTTAATAATACACCACAGAGCCATGTTTTGTGTAAAATAAACACAAACAACCTGCATGTACCATCCATGACGGAATTGTATGGTTCGGGAAGATCCAAGATTTCCTAAGTCAGGCGCCAGCCACCATAACTCTCAGGCAGGACTATAGAGAATAAATAAATTTTATGCCTCAGTCCAGCTATTTTTAATATTATAAACAGTGAGGAAAATGTAACTCCCCCAGCCTGAAACTGGCTGATCCAGACTTTGACCTTGCTGCCACTAAGGAGATTACCTAGGGTGGATGGAGCCTTCCTGCCTAGATGACTCTATTGTTCTGCCACCTGCCACTGCTACTCTAAGACACTGCTACCTGCAGAGAGGCCGCTTAGATATTCCAGAGGCTACATCCTATCCTGCATGTCATCACCTACAGCTGGTTCCAGGCTCCAAGAATGGATTAGCAGGAGATGGACCTCCCCCCACCCCCACCCCCCTTTATAAGCACATTTTGCTATTAAACATTTAAGCCTTGATCAGGAACCTTGTCTTGTCTTCCATTTTTCTCTTGTATGCCTAGTTTCTGTCTTTTCAGCCCCAGTTTGCCTCCCAGGAGTAACCCCGGTCCATGTGAGCCAGGGGCTGGCTCTCAACATGCCCCAGTATAGGGGAATGCAAGGGCAAGGAAGCAATAGTGGGCGGGTTGGTGAGCAGGGGAATGGGGGGGGATAGTGGGTTTTGGGAGGTGAAACCAGGAAAGGGAATAACATTTGAAATGTAAATAATGAAATATAATAATAATAATAATAATAATAATAATAATAATAATAAATATCTCTGCTGAGAATGAAGTTAGTCAGATTCTTAGGACAAGGGCTAAAAGACATTCTTTACAAAATTCCACAAAATGGCCATTAGTGCAGTGGTTAATATTGTTCCTACCTCTGAACCTTCTTGAGCCGTGCTTACATATTCCACATATCTCTCAGCAATACTGGTTTTCAAGACCCTTCTAGGATGCCACAGTCAGCCATGTTACAACAGTCAACTACTTTGCTAATCAAAGGTTCTAAAGCCTTCCCCATGATATAAATAATAACATGGTCAGGTCTATCACAGCAATATCATACTACCTGGTCTCAATTCTGTCTTAAGTACTATGGGTGTGATAAGACACTGTGAACAATGAAACTTCTATAAGAAAGAATTTGGGGGCTTACACTTTCAGAGTGTTAAAAGTCCATGAACATCATAGCAGGGATCATGGCATCAGGAAGGCAGGTATGGTGCCTGAAGAGTACCTAAGAGCTATTGCATGAAACCAAGAGAGAAGTAACTTGGATAGGAATGGGCTTTGAAACCACAAATCCAGCACCCAGTTGCATTCCCCTTCCACAACACTAGGCCTTATAATCATTCTCAAAGGGTTCCATCAACTTGTGACAAAGTATTGCAAACATTCTCATTCACATAACCACGTTATATAAATAAAAATTACCAAAGAACAACTGTGATAATTTTAGGAACCATAGTGCATTTGAAAGGTCAACTTAGACTCACTTTCCATTTATTGTAAATATTTCCCAAACTCATTTTATATAGATGTTTGTCTGAACCACTTCACTGAAATCCTTCTTAAAAACATGGCAGATGATACTAAGTTGCCAAATGGAATTGTAAGAATGCACTCTTTTATAAGAAAGTCCTGAGAAAGAAGCTACACCTGACAGTGAACTGTTTGCAAAGCTGATTAAATGAATATAGTTTCAGTGACTGACCAGATGTTGAGATGATGCAGGTTTAGTACCTAATCCAAATTATCCTGAGCTCTCCTAAGATTCTTTATTAGCAATTACTTGTCTAAGTTTGTTCAACCTAAAGTCCTCCTAACTAATAGAACAAAAACCTTTTGGAATGTATTAATACAAGTTTAATCAGTGGAAGTAATCAAAAGATTAAGAATGTCTTAATATATATTTTCATCCTTTTAGTATAGACAATCTACCTAGTGCTACTACCAATTTCCTTGAAAAGTGTCTTGATTTTTATTTATTTATTTATTTATTTATTTATTTATTTATTTATTATTTTTTTATTTTGGGTTTATAAGACAGGCTTTCTCTGTGTAGCCCTGGCTGTCCTGGAACTCATTCTGTTGATTTTTATTTCTAACAACAGGTGAGAAATTACCTGAATGGCACATTGGGATAATGAAGAATGGAAAGACTAAAAAGTACATCTGAAAAAATAATCTAGGATCAGGTAGGCCATGCTCTCATCAAGCAACAACAATCTTTATTCAGTAAAGATTCAGAACTTCAAAATTTTATTTTGTACATCCCAGGTGGTGGAAGATTTTTACCATCTATTAGAGATTCATCCTGGAGAAATATTGTGCTGATTATTTTGTGTCTCAGACATTGGTGTATTATACGTAGCTGAGACCACATCAAATAATACATGTTCACTCAGGGACTCTATAACTTTTCTAATCACACAAATATTCCTTTATTCTCTGTGAGCTTCACTTTTTTTTTTTTTTTTTTTTTTTTTTTTTTTTTTTTTTAGGGGTTCAAGATGAATCTCCATGCATATAATCCTGGGATTGTCCACAGCAATGATTAATACCAGACTGAGAAAACAAAAAACGCTACAGCCTCTGAACTGGTTTATTTGAGTTAAACTGTTCATAAAAACAAGAAAAAACCTAAAGTCAATCAATCAATCAAAACAAAATAATAACAATAACACAATAACAATAGCAATTACAAAACAGTAATATGGCACTCCTGCACCTGCTTTTCTTAAGATCTCTTTTAGCACCTATGTTACAAGGAAACAACTTGGCTGTTGCTTACCATCAGGAACAGTGACAATATTTTCCTGATGCAGTTCACAGCTTGCCTGTATGCTCGTTCCAAGGAGACTTCACTCAAGAAAGCACTGAAAATTGTTCCTGTCCCCATAGCCAAGACTACTGCAGCCAAAGTTAGGAAAGAAAGAGGCCACAAGGTCTTTCTCCTGAACATAATTTAAGATTAGATGAAGCTACAATGTTTTTACCTTCTTTAGTCTTTTAAAATTTTGTCAAAAGTAGTAACACCTAATTGCTGAAAGCAGGTGCAGCCTCATGGGCCAAGATGGCACCCTGGCCCATTGCCAGGCCCGTGAAACCCACATGTTTACTGCCTTGCCCCAACATGCGCAGTGAAACTGCATGTGTAAGCTGCCTGCTAAGTTAGATCATTCCTCATGATCTGAATCTGTCAGCCTATCTGTGAGCTCATGCCTGGAGCGTGTGTGATTCTGATTGGATGAGGTGGTGTGGCGCGAGATGAGGTCAGTTGCAGCTACTGTATAAATATAGCCTTTTCCCTAAGTAAAGAGAGCTGCAAGTAAAGCAAAGGAAGCTGCAGAAGCTGCCGAAGCTGCGTGAACCTGTCTTGGTGTCCGTGTCGTTCTTGTCTCTGCAGGTCGACTACAGCACCTAATTACCTATCTCTTACTTTTCTTGAACTTATTTACTTTCAAATTTTAGAATCATACTTCTTTGTTTCTCTAGTTATATCATTATGTTTACTCTCTGTATACTTTTCTTAAAAATGAATATTCCATCCTATAACTGATACAATTTCCCTCTAGTCCTGTAACCCTACTTTGAACACATTTAGGCCTTGACTTGACTGAGGCAATGAGGGCATGTAGAATGGATAGAAGTACAGGTACTTGTAAAGAAAACCTGGTGTTGAGGGGACTGTAATTGACAATAAAGTATCAGAACTAAGTACACAATCACCTGGAATCTCAATGTTTTCCTTATGTGCAGCTCAGGGGGCAGGGTAGGCTAGTTTTTGTAGGTGACATTTATAGGTACTTTTAACCCCTTCATGACTATTTTTACCCTCTTAATAGACTGATATCATTTGACACATCGTTTTTATTGTTATTTTGGTTTGTTTGGTTCTCTTTTTATTATTCTCTTAGACTACACCTCTTTCTCTCCACATTTCCTACCTCCTCTTGGCTGCTTCTAACACTTATTTTGTGATGTTTGCTTATCTCCTCTGTGCAGCGAAGTCTGGCAAGAACAAGTGATACAAATTGCCTAAGTAGTTTTAGAATAATTCCCTGAAAAGTGACCAGGATCTTTTATTTATTTATTTATTTTTTTGCTCAGAACCAAAAATTGCCTTGGATTTGTTCTGGATTCACCCTTGAGAGAAATTATAGATATCAAAAAATGCGGGGAGCATATTTTGTTTTTCTGGTCCATTTAGACCTAAAGGAGAAACCCTTTTCAGAAAATTAGTTATACAGATGTGATTGAAACTGGTAGGCATCTGGATGGTGGAATGAAAATTGGATTGACTAGTTCATTCACTCTTCCATTTTCTTACCCAGTAATTCTATTCTAAGTCTACTATATCAGTAGTACTCTCACAACCCCTTCCTGTTAAGGACTGGCTTTCTTTTCTCTCTTGAGCTCCCTAAAACTCACCATCTTTGGCCCATGAATTTCATTTCTCAAATTTCTAAGGCAAGAACTCAAAATCCATTCATACAGTAAAAATTTTATGAGACAATGAGCATCCACTTCATAATATGTGAGATAAAACTCATCTAAGAGCAAAGGAATGATGTTACTCTCAATAAAACAAAAATAATTCCATGTTATTATTAGTCTTTTGCTTTTCTATCTTTTGTAACAGACTTATAAATATGGTCTTTTATTACCTTCTTATATTCTATTCATATGCTGACCATCTTATGATTTTTAAATTGTTGTAGAAGTTCTTAGTGAACCCTTTTATATGGAAACAAATTTTTTGTTTTCTGTTCATTTTTCCACAAATAAGTTTAATGAAGAAGTCAATTTATATTTATATACTAATATAACCCTATCTTTTATTATGATATTGTCAAAGTAAACATGATTAAGTGAAAGATGGAGTAACGCATAATATATGCAATTGGAAGAAAGAATGATGATGTTAATATTTTCAAAAGATAGAATTTCATTGTCTTGTCTTGATTACTATTTTTCCTTCTAATAATGTTCACTTTTAACTGTTGATAATTTAAAAGAATATGATCATGATCTTGGGGATGTTTTGTATTAAGAATAGAAGTCTCTGTGTAAGTGAAACATATGTACAACATTCTTAATCTATGCATAATTATTACAAAAGTAATAATGGACTCGTTCTATACACATTTCTACACACACACACACACACACAGAGAGAGAGAGAGAGAGAGAGAGAGAGAGAGAGAGAGAGAGAGAGAGAGGTTTAATGGGAAAAAAGGTATACTTTCATTCTGCTAATTACTTTGAGCAAGTGTTATTTGGTTCTTGTCATCTAGGAGCAAGATACTAGTAAATGGATAAGAAAGATAATATAAAAGTCTTTTGCTGATTGAGGAAAATGAAGATGAAGATGCAAAGAAGAGAAAGACCTCTCTTGTCCCCTCTTGTAGCTGATGACCTTCAGAACGTAAGTTGACTCCTGTTTTTGAACGCTGAATTTGATTCCCTGCAGTCAACCTTAAAAATACATACAGAATACAAATTGTGTTGAGTTCTTTAAAGTGCAGAAGGTGAAGAACTGTTGTTAGTTGGAGTTCTTCCAGAAGACAATTCTGTCTCAAACAGTGTTTGGTTCTTATGAGAGGTTAACTTCCCAGCATGAATATGACACTAAGGAGCTAATCATCAGTTTTCCTGTTTCCTGACGGAGCTTTCATCCACAGTTGAACTTTCTTCTTTTTCTTTCAAACTACATTCTACTATAGTCCCTGCAGGAAAGTCAGATCCCTGTTGATCGTCCTCAGCTCAAGGATAAGAGTTTAATCTTTATTTATAGCATTTGCTAAGTACCCACAGGACATAGCAAGGTCATGGTTCTAGTTAAGGCCTGAGACCTATCCAAGATATACAGAACTAAGGCAACTTTTGTATCCTCTGGAAACTTATATTCTAAAATATAGATTCAAGATCTTTTGAAACTATAACTATTTGCAATATAATGGTCAGAGAAAGTGTATCTGAAGAAGGAAAGCACTCCAGTGAATTCAACTGGTCTTTCATATTGAAGTTGAGCATTGTAGTTACAGACTGAACCAGGACACACAATTTTTAGATTCTATCTTCAAAATCTTGAAAAGGAAGTTTTCTTAATATTCTCTAGATAATAGCATTCGCTGAGAAGCATTGAGAACTATAGGCATCAGACATTAACTTTAAAAAGACAAAACCAAAACAAAACAACAAAATGAAAAAATGCTTTATTCTTAGATATCCAGCTATAATATACACTGATATAAAGTAAGCCTACTTCATAGAATAAAACTACATTGTACAATTATGAATATATATTTAAATGAATAATCAGTCATATAAATAGCAAAACAATTTTACCAATATTTACCATAAGTTCTTTTATATATGAATTAAATACTGAACTTCTGAGAGATGCATAAAATCCAGTTATGAGGATGAACTGAGTATTGTTCACCTAATTTAAAATTTGTTGAAAAATTTATCCTTGAATCTAGAAGTAATAGTTCTTTATATTTTCAAAGATCTTCTATAAATGTGTAATTTTGACAATGTATCTGTGTTTATGTGTGGAATATATGCATAAGTATACATACTCAAAGTAGCCAGATGCCATTTAATATTCAACATGAAAGTTAAAGGTGGCTGAGAATCAATTGACATGTACACTGGGAAACAAACTGGTATCTTCTGTAAAAGCAATATCTGTTCTTTAAAACTGAGTTATCATCTTGCTACCTCACAATTTTTCTCTAAGATATTAAAATATATGGTGATATATGTCATCATATTGATCTTATCAAGTACTAACTTTAGTCTTCTGAGTCCAAGGTTCTCAGGAAAAGACCATTTTTAGTAATCTTGTAAGTTTGGGCTAAAGAATATTCTTCATGGTTTACTGTAAACATTACTTTTGTACAACCCCTGAATTTGGTTCCCAGCAGTCATAGTGGATTGTTCACAACATCCAACTTCTTGAAAATTAATACTTTTATTTTATATATATATATATATATATATATATATATATATATATACACATCTGTTCTTATATTCACATACCATCAAATATATAAACAATAGACACTTAGCTTGGAAAACAAGTGACAAAATATACTACTTCAAATAGTTTTATTAGGAGTTTACACTACATCAATAAGTCATATATAAACATGTTAGTGAATCTAATAACAATAATTACTTGGAGAAATATAGAGACTTTATGAATACTAGTGGAATTGGAAGAGTTAAATCATCATTTGCAATAGGATAGAAATTCTGTGTAATTTTCTACCTTAGTAATTAACTAAAATCCAGTAATATTATGTGACATATTCTTTAAAATATATTCCAAAGAGAATAAACTATTCTTCCTTTTCTATTAGCACAAATATGTTATAAAAACCATACCCTTTCCTAGTACCAGATAGTCAGCTCTGAAAAACTCCATACAAATAACATTATAGACTGAATAATTTGTACTTCTTTATTTAGTGTGTTTATGTGTATGTGTGCATGTGTATGAGTTTGTGTTTATGCATATAACAATTAATGAAACTGCATGCAATGAGTTTGAAAAGGAGCAAAAGATGGGCATATGAGAAGGTTTGGAATGAAGGGAAAGGGTAAAACGATGTAATGATATTTTAGTCCCAAATTATGAAATAAATAATAAAGAATAAGACCTTTTCATTGTGAAATTCCCAACACAGGAAAATATTACAAAGAATATAAAAAATACTAGAGTTATTGCCCCTTGCACAAAAAGAACAGACAAGTGATTTTATATGTCTCATCTATTGAAATTGTTCTGGATTTAAAAGCAGGTTTCTAGCTATGTGATCATGCAAGCTTGGGAAAAAGTATTTCCTCAGATATAAGATTCAGATTAAAAGGTATTTCATCACACCTGAAAGGACATTTAAATTGAATTTGGTTTTAAAGTAAATAGAACTATATACTATGCCTTTTAAACATTTTGTATGTAAGATTGTTTTGCCTGTATATACCAATGTGTATATGTATCATGTGCATGTTTTAGATAAGCAATGGAGATAAGAAGAGAAAATTAAATTTCCCTGCAACTAGAACAATGGATGTTTGTGAGACACTGTGATTGTTAGGAAACAAACCCTGGTCCTCCACAAGAGCAACAAGTTCTATTGATATCTGAACAATCTGTACAGCCTCAATTTACCATAATATCATACATAACCACTGTTCAAAACCCTCTTCTAAACCTGTGACTCCTCTCATATTTATGACCTCTTTAAAAAAAAAGTGTTTTATATATACAAATATAATCGGCCAAGCACAACTATTGCTACTCATATGTATATGATTAAAATAGCTACAAATAACAAACTAGTTCATTAAAGTGTGGCTAAGCTCACAGGATGGTGTAATTTTCAAGTTAAAAATGAAAATGATTTTGTCCAAAAAAAAAAAAAAAAGGTGGGTGTGGTGGTGTACTCCTTTAATCTCAGCACTCGGGAGACAGAGGCGGGCAGATTTCTGAGTTTGAGGCCAGCCTGGTCTACAAAGTGAGTTCCAGGACAGCCAAGGCTACACAGAAACCCTGTCTCAAAAAGCCAAAAAAAAAAAAAAAAAAAAAAAAGATTTTGTCTACTAATGTAGAATATTCTTGCTGAAAACATTAAGATATTAAGTAATATATAATATATCCATTATGAGGGGAAAAGAAAAAGTGATTAACAGAAATTTCAACAGAGAAATAAAATTATTAAAGTCAAGGAAAGACTTTTTTCTTTTTAAAACAACTAGAAAAATAAATCGAAAAATATGAAATGAGCAACATGTTATTAGATTACAATAGTAGAATTTTCCATCAAAGTGTACAGAAAGACATAATTTTGCTTCTTGCTTTATATGTTCTGAAAGACTCGGCTGCCACAGTTCTTAAATTTTGGTCATTTGTTTATACATATCCCATTATGATTTGTATTTACTTTTTGAAAATAGAAGATAAATAGTAAATATATATTTTTGTCATGTTGAAAAGAAGCCCACTGAATTACTCAATTGTTGCTGTGATAAAGCACCATGAACAAGCTAAATAATGGATAGAAAAGTTTATTTAGGCTCATGGTTCCAGAGAGATTAAAGTCTAGAATAGATGTGATAGCATAGCAGCAAGCATCAGACATGGCAGCAGGAATAGGAAGCTCAAAGTTTATATCTTAAATTGTAAGCAAATGAAGAGAGAATGACTGGAAATTAAAATAACTTTAATTTGTCAGATAAAATTGTTGACTAAGAGACTTATTGTTGAATAAGTACACCCTTTATAGCTCTTTTTGAACTCTGACTGGCTTGCTCAACCCTGTTGTTCAAACTCCTCTCCAAGCTGACTGATTAAAAGTGGCTTCTTTTGACTTCTCTCTGCATTGTTCTACTGGGCCTCAAACTAAGTGTTAGTTTATTCTAACCTTCTGGCTGCTTCTCAATATCTGTCCCATTCTGTCTTCAACTGCAAGCTGTAAAACTGATCTGGTAAACCTGATAAAGCCAGCAAACGCTATCCTTCTCCCACACATCACTGCTCTCATATGTTGCCTGTCTTTCCTATTTTTTTTTTTTTTCTTGTGAGAGATGTGTATAACCTATTTCTGGCTCATTCTGTAAGGGTTTTTTTTTTTCTTTCTTTTTTTTTTTTCTTTTTCTCTGATTGATTACTTTGTCTGCCACTCAATTACACAGGGGAGCAAACATGACTGCACCCATCTACAAGGTAAATTTACCTACACTTTTTAAAATTAAAGATATGTACTAAGGATGACTTTTTATTCCAGACAGAAGGATTAAAGGCATGTCATTCTAGACATATAACAGACCTAAAAAGGCTTTGTATGTGATCCCTTGCCAGAGCAACAATTTTGCTGGATTAAAATGCCTCTACATCTTTTCCCTTTCAGTTTAAGCTAAAAATTGAACAGCTTAGCTACCAAACCAGAAACAAAAATCAATGCCAGAAACTTAAGAGTCCAAATGTCCTTATGAAGATTTGTTGATGCTATGGTCGTTCATAACTGCAGTGCTAATTATCAGTACTTCAGATAATCTACAGTTTAGCATCTACATTTTTATTATATATTATATTAATTTACATTCCAAATGATAACCCCTTTTGCTGGTTTTCCCTCACACAAGTAAAGCACCCTCCCTTTATTCCTTCCCCCCTCACACCGCTCAAAACCACACCCATTCACACTTCATGGCCCTGGCATTCCCATATACTGGGGAATAGAGCATTCACAGGACCCAGGGCCTCTCCTTTCACCGATGACCAAT
The DNA here is from genome assembly GCF_000001635.26 of Mus musculus. Classification (NCBI taxonomy): domain Eukaryota; kingdom Metazoa; phylum Chordata; class Mammalia; order Rodentia; family Muridae; genus Mus; species Mus musculus. The sequence goes on from NC_000086.7 coordinate 119,010,860, forward strand.
TAAGCCATCCTCTGTTACATATGCAGCTAGAACCATGAGTCCCACCATATGTACTCTTTGGGTGGGGGTTTAGTCCCTGGGAGCTATGGGGGTACTCGTTAGTTCATATTGTTGTTCCTTTTATAGGGCTTCAAACCCCTTCAGCACCTTGGTTCCTTTCTCTAGCTCTTTCATTGGGGACCCTGTGCTCAGTCCAATGGATGGCTGTGAGCATCCATTTCTGCATTTGTTAGACACCGGCAGAGCCTTTCAGGAGACAGCTATATCATGCCCCTCTCAGCAAGCAGTGGTTGGTATCCACAGGAGTGTCTGGGTTTGATGATTGTATATGGGATAAATCCCCAGGTGGGGAAGTGTCTGGATAGTCATTCATTCAGTCTCCGCTGCACACTTTGTCTCTGTAACTCCTTCCATGGTTATTTTATTCCCCTTCTAAGAAGGTTTGAAGTATCTGTACTTTGGTCTTCCTTCTTCTTGAGTTTTATGTGGTGTAAAAATTGTATGTTGGATATTCTGAGATTCTGGACTAATATCCACTTGTCAGTGAATGCATATCAGGTGTGTTCTTTTGTGATTGGGTTACCTTTCTCAGAATATTTTCTAATTATATCCATTTGTCTAAGAATTTCACAAATAAATTTTTAAATAGCTGAGTAGTACTCAATTGTATAAATGTACCACATTTTCTGTATCCCATATCTCTCTTGAGAGACATCTGGGTTCTTTTCAGCTTCTGGCTACTAAAAATAAGACTGTGATGGACATAGTGAAGCATGTGTTCTTACTACCAGTTGGAACATCTTCTGGGTATATGCCCAGTAGAGGTGTTGTTGGATCCTACAGTAGTACTATGTCCTATTTTCTAAGGAACCACCAAACTGATTTCCAGAGTGGCTTTACAAGCTTGCAATCCCACCAGCAGTGGAGGTGTGTTCCTCTTTCTCAACATCCTTGCCAGCCTCTGCTGTCACCTCAGTTTTTGATCCTAGCCACTCTGACTGTTGTGAGGTGGAATCTCATGGTTCTTTTGATTTGCATTTTCCTGGTGATTAAGGATGTTGAACATTTTTTAAAGCTGCTTCTCAGCCAGTCAGAATTCCTCAGTTGAGAATTCTTTGTTTAGCACTGTACTGTACCCCATTTTTAAAAGGGTTATTTGTTTCTCTGAAGTCTAACTTCTTGTGTTCTTTGTATGTATTGGATATTAGGCCTCTATCAGTTATAGGATTGGTAAAGATCTTTTCCCAATCTGTTGGTTGGATTTTTGTCTTATTTACAGTGTCCTTTGCCTTACAGATGCTTTGAAGTTTTATGAGGTCCCATTTGTGAATTTTTGATCTTATATCACAAGCCATTGGTGTTCTTTTCAGGAACTTTTTCCCTGTTCCCTTATGTTCGAAGTTCTTCCACAGTTACTCCTCAATAAGTTTCAGTGTCTCTTGTTTTATGTGGAGGTCCTTGGTTCATTTAGACTTGAGCTTTTTACAAGGAGATAAGAATGGAACAATTCACATTCTTCTACATGCTAACTGCCAGTTGAGACAGCACTATTCATTTAAAATGTTGTCTTTTATCCGCTGGATGATTTTAGCTTCTTTGTCCAAGATCAAGTGACCATAGGTGTGTGGGTTCATTTCTGGATTGTCACTTCTATTCCATTGATCTACCTGCCTATCACTATACCAATACTGTACAGTTTGTATCACAATTGCTCTGTAGTACAGCTTGAGGTCAGGAATGGTGATTGCCCCAGAAGTTATTTTATTGTTGAGAATAGTTTTCAACGTCCTATGTTTTTTGTCATTCCAGATGAATTTGCATATTGTTCTTTCTAACTCTGTGAAGAATTGTGTTGGAATTTTGATGGTATTACATTGAATCCATAGATTGCTTTAGGCAAGATGGCCATTCTTACTATATTAATCCTGACAATCCATGAGCATGGGAGATCTTTACACCTTCTGAGATCTTCTTAGATTTCTTCCTTCAAAGACGAAGTTTTTATCTTACAGATCTTTCACTTGCTTAGTTAGAGTCACACCAAGGTTTTTTTATATTATATCTGACTATTGTTATGGGTGTTGTTTTCCTAATTTCTTTTTCAGCATGTTCATCCTTTGTGTATAAGAGGGCCACAGAATTGTTTGAGTAAATTTTATATCCAGCCACTTTGTTGAAGTTATCAGGTTTAGGAGTTTTCTGGTGGAATTTTGGTATCACTTAAGTATAGTTTCCTAACATCTACTTAAAGTGATATTTTGACATCTTTCTTTCCAATCTTTTTTTTTTTTCACTTTGATCTCCTTGTGTTGTCTAATTCCTGTGGCTAGGATTTCAAATACTATATTGAATAGGTAGGGGAAGAGTGAGCAGCCTTTACAAGTCTCTGATTTTAGTGGGATTACTTCTAGTTCCTCTTTGTTTAGGTAGATGTTGGCTAACGATTTTTTGCATATTGCTTTTAGTATATTTAGGTGTGGGCCTTGAATTCCTGAAGTTTCCAAGACTTTTATCATGAAGGGGTGTTTGATTTTATCAATTTCTTTCTCAACTTCTAACGAGATGATCATATATATATATATATATATACATATATATATATATATATATATGTATATATATATATATATATAATATATATATTATATTTGAGTTTGCTTATATTGTTGATTACATTGTTAGATTTCCATATATTGAACCATCCCTACATCCCTTGGATGAAGCCTACTTGATCCTGGTGAATGATTGTTTTGATGTGTTCCTGGATTCAGTTTGTGAGAATTTTATTGAACATTTTTGCATTGATAGTCAGAGGGGAAATCGGTATGAAATTTTATTTCTTTGTTGTGTCTTTGTGTGGTAACAGAGTAATTGTGGCTTCATATAATGAATTTGGTAGAGTATCTTCTGTTCTTATTTTTTGGAATAATTTCAGGAATGTTCGTATTGGGTCTTCTTTATAGGTTTGACAGAACTCTGCACTAAACCCACCTGGTCCTGGTCTTTTTTGCTTGGGAGACTATTAATGACTGTTCCCATTTCTTTAGGGGACATGAGACTGTTTAGATCAAATTTCTGATCCTGATTTAACTTTGGAATCTACCTAGAAAATTGTCCATTTGATCCAATTTTTCCAGTTTTGTTTAGTATAGGCTTTTGTAGTAGGATCTGATGATGCTTTTAGATTTCCTCGGGTTCTGTTGTTATGTCTCCTTTTTCATTTATTGAGTTTGTTAATTAGGATACTGTCCCATTTCCCTCTAGTTATTCTGGGTAAGGGTTTATCTATCTTGTTGATTTTCTCAAAGACCAGCTCCTCATTTGGATGAATTTTTGCATAGTTATTTTTTATTTCTACTTGTTTGATTTCACCCTGATTTTGTTTACTTTCTGCTATCTACTCCACTTGGGTGAATGTGTTTCCTTTTGTTTTAGAGCTTTTAGGTGAGATGCTAGTATGTTCTCTCCTCAGTTTCTATTTGGAGGATCAGACCTATGAGTTTTCCTCTTATGACTGCTTTCATTATGTCTCATAAGTTTGGGTATGTTGTGGTTTCATTTTCATAAAACTCTAAAAAAGTTTGTAATTTCTTTCTTTCTTTCTTTCTTTCTTTCTTTCTTTCTTTCTTTCTTTCTTTCTTTCTTTCTTTCTTGATCAAGTTATCATTGAGTAGAGTGCTGTTCAGCTTCCACATATATGTAGGCTTTCTGTTATTTATGTTGTTATTGAAGATCAGCCATAGTCCATGGTGATCTGATAGTATGCATGGACTTATTTCAAGCTAGTTTTGTATGTTGAGGCTTGTTGGTGACAAATTATATGATCAGATTTGGAGAAGGTAAAATGAGGAGCTGAGAAGAAGGTATATCCTTGAGTTTTAGGATAAAATATTCTATAGATATCTGTTAAATCCATTTCTTTTGTAACTTCTGTTTGTTTCACTGTGTCTCTGTTCAGTTTCTCTTTCTATGATCTGTCCACTGATAAGAGTGGGGTGTTGAAGTTTCACACTATGATTGTGTGGGATACAATGTGTCATTTTATTTTAATAAAGTTTCTTTTAGGAATGTGAATACCCTTGCATTTGGAGCATAGAATTGAAAGTTCATCTTGGAAGATTTTTAACTTGGATGTGTATGAAGTGCTCCTCCTCATCTTTTTGGGTATTTTTAGGTTGAAAGTCAATTCTATTTGTTATTAGAATGGCTACTCCAGCTTGTTTCTTGGGACCATTTATTTTGAAAATTATTTTCCAGTCTTTTACTGAAAGGAAGTGTCTATATTTGTCCCTGAGGTGTGTTTCCTGTTGCAGCAAAATGATGGGTCCTATTTATGTAAACAGTTTGTTAGTCTATGTATTTTTATTATGGAATTAATTCCTTTGATATTAAGAGAAATTAAGGAAAAATAATTGTTGCTTCCTGAGTTTTTTTGTTGTTAGAGTTGGGATTCAGTTCTTGTGGCTATCTTCTTTTTTGTTTTGTTGAAAGATTACTTTCTTGCTTTTTCTATGGCATTGTTTCCCTCCTTCTGTTGGAGTTTTCCCTTTATTATCCTTTCAAGTGCTGTGTTTGTAGAAATATATTGTGTAAATTTGGTTTTGTCATGGAATACCTTGGTTTCTCCATCTATGGTGATTGAGTGTTTTACTACATATAATAGCCTGGACTGATATTTGTGTTCTCTTAGTGTCTCTATGACATCTGCCCAGGATCTTCTGGCTTTCATAGTCTCTGGCGAGAAGTCTGGTGTAATTCTGACAGGTCTGCCTTTATATGTTATTTGTCCCTTTTCCCTTACTGCTTTTTAATATTCTTTCTTTGTTTTGTATATTTGATGCTTTGATTTTCATGTGACAGACAGATTTTTTTTTCTAGTCCAAACTATTTGGAGTTCTGTAGGCTTCCTGTATGTTCATGGGCATCTCTTTCTTTAGGTTAGGGAACTTTTCTTCTATAATTTTGTTAAAGATATTTACTGACCCTTTAAGTTGAAAATCTTCATTTTCATCTATACCTATTATCCTTAGGTTTGGTGTTCTCATTGTTTCCTGGATTTCCTGGATGTTTTGGGTTAGAATCTTTTTGCATTTTGCATTTTCTTTGATTGTGTGTCAGTGTTTTCTATGGTATCTTCTGCCTCTGAGATTCTCTCTTCTATCTCTTGTATTCTGTTGGGGATGCTTGCATCTATGTTTCCTGACTTCTTTCCTAGGTTTTCTAACTCCTGATTTGTCTCCCTTTGTGATTTCCATATTGTTTCTACTTTCAGTTTTAGATCCTAGATGGTTTTGTTCATATCCTTTACCAGTTCAGTTATGTTTTCCTGTCATTCTTTAAGGGATTTTTTTTTCTTTCCTCTTTAAGGGTTTCTACCTGTTTACCTGTATCCTCCTGTATTTCTTTAAGGTAGTTATTAATGTTCTTCTTAATGTCCTCCATCATTGTCATTACAAGTAACTTTAGATAGGAACCTTGCTTCTCTGGTGTGATGATGTATTCATAACCTGCAATGGTGGGAGAATTCTGTTCTGATGATGCCAAGTAACCTTGGTTTCTGGTGCTTCTAGTCTTATGCTTGCTTCTTGCCATCTGATTATTTCTAGTGCTATCTGCCCTCACTATATCTGATTGGAGCCTGTCCTTCTTATAATTCTGGTTGAGTCAGAACTTCTGAGAGTCCAGCTTTCTCTGTGATCTTGTTGATCCCCAGATTCTGGGAGTGTCAGAGTTCCTGGGAATCAAACTGCCTCTGAGACCCTGTGATCCTAGTATGACCAAGCTCCTGGGATCCTGAGATCCTAGGATCCTAAGAACCTAGGCATGTTAGAGCACCTGGGATTGATATTTCCTCTGAGGGACTGTCTACTGAGTTTGAGACCAAAGTAGATGCACGCTGACTGGAAGAAACTGGAGCCAGTCATCAGGCAGTTTTCATGTGTTTTCATATGATGCTAGTCCCAGTCACTCATAGTGGTACAGAAAGAGATATTTTGTTCTACTCACTGGTCATCCAAAGATCCTATGCATTCTAGTGTGCCTGGGATTCGAGACTCCTCTGGGCACTGAAGTTTGTCTAAGAGTTTGTGCCCCACATCTACATTCAAATCAGCCAATCTGATGAACTATCTGTCTTTTATTCTCACAGCTTGTTATGTTGTCTCCCATGCATGGGGGTCAGCTTTTTGTATTGCCTTCATCGCTGCCTTTCTGTGTCTCTACATTCCTGGAGTCATAACTTTCATTTGGAAGTTTTTCTTACTCTGATTGTAACTTTGTTACATTTGATGGAACAGATAGTCTTTTATCTCCTGAGGAAATGTAGATTAAAACCTCTTCACCAATGGAACACATACTCTGACTTCTAATCTTATGGTCCAATAACTTTATAGAATACAGGTTGATCTAATTCAGCAGTTATTTTCTACAGTTTAATATCTCTCAACTAATCTTATTTCCCCATTCAATTTAGGTACAATTAGATCTTTATAAATTCACAGATAAACTAGACATTTAGTTACTCACTTTACATGCCCTGCTCCATGCCGGCAAGCCAGGCTTTTCAAATATTAAGACAGCCTAATTATATAATATGCCCATATACAGTATCTTCAATATCTTCTTTACATTTCTCTAGTTGCTCTGTGCATTTCTCACAGGTAATTCCTGGCTCATGTTGTTTGTTGCTGAGGTACAAGTGAACCCTCTTAGAGAATTTCTCATCAGTAAGAGATATCTTTTGCTGATCTGAATTGATTAGTTCAATGCTTACCTTTACCATACCTTCTACAAATCCCAGAAATGTCAGACCTTATAGAAAATTTTCTTAGAATGCCTCATCTACAACCCTTTTAAAATGACCTATAGTCAAAAGATGGATATTTTGATCATTGGGATTATTGGCTATTGCTTGTCCACTTATGTAGAAATTAGGTTCAATATTAGCAGTAGGTTCTCATCCACTCTGCCATGATTGGTGTTTGAGCTTTTAAAGGTCTAAGAACATTTTACATTCAGCATTTGCATTTTCAAAAGTTGTTTCAGTTAATACAAGACACACATCTGGAATTGTTATTGCTCTCCTTTTAGAAGCCTTTAATCTATGTAAGAAGTCAGTTAAACAGTTACTGTGACTTTGCATAATCTTTGTGAATGACATAGACTTTTTCCCTTGTTCCTCCACCTTACTTCAGGCTCATAAAACTGCTGAAGTACATTGTATAATAATAGAGTCATCAAATTACATATGCTATCTTAAATCAGCAGGTTTTCCTTCACCTAAGAATTGGTCTTTATTGATATTAACATCTTTGGACAGATCATGCTTTTCCATAGCTGCAGCAACTTCTTGCCAAGATGACAACCATTGAAGTTGAGAACCAGCTTCAAGTATAGCAGCTGCTAAATCTTTCTAGCCTTGGGGAGTAATCCTATTTGGGAAGCCTAGATATTTAACATCTGTCTCACATAGGGTTTGTTAAAATTTTTTAAGATCTTGTATTTTTACGAATATCTTAGTTATGGTTTTACTGGTGTTCAGAGACACTATGGCCAAGACAAATTTTATAAAAGACAACATTTCACATATTCAGAGATTCAGCCCATTATTATCAAGGCAGGAAGCATTGCAGCATGTAGGCAGACATCACACTGAAGGACCTCAGAGTTCTACATATTGTTAAGAAGGAAGAGAACTCCTGAAATCTACCTCCTCCATTACAAAATACTTCCAACAACACCACATTTGTTAATAATGCCACTCCATGGGCAAAGCATATTTAAACTCCAGCACTCCACTTCCTGACACCCATTGGCTTGTTCAAACACATGTGTTTATTGGGGTATAACTCACTATAACATAATGCAATACACATTTAATCAACATTTAAAGAGTACCCCTAGTTTATAGTAGTCACAACAATGTTAAAAGTGCAAATTTCAAAGTCTCTTTTTGTGATTCATACAATCACTTTACTGTAGTCCCCTGTAAAATCAAAATCATAAATACCTCCACCATACATACCTGCAACATCACAAGATATACCAAGATACACATTATCATTCTAAGATATTGAATCACCAGATACTCTCAGATACTGAATCAGCAACCAAGGGACATACACAGACTGGTTCTAGGCCTCCCAGCATATATGTAGCAGATGTGCAGCTTGATCTTCATATGGGTCTTGAACAACAAAAGTGAGGACTATCCCAAAAACTTTTGCCTGTAAGGGAGATATATTCTTCTAGCTGGGCTGCTTTGTCTGGTCTCAGTGAGAGTGTAAATACCTAGCCTAGTGGACATTTGAGGTCCAGGTTGGAGTGATACCCAGGAGTTTCCCCATCTTCTTAGAGAAGAAGGGGAGGAAGGAAGGCATAAGTGTTGTGGTAGAAGCTGACTGGGAGAGGGGCAGTGAGTGGGCAGTGAGTGTGATGTAAAGTGAGAGAAATTATATATATATATATATATATATATATATATATATATATATATATATATATATATATATACACACACACACACACACACACACACACACACAAATAAAAAGGTGTGAACTATCATGCCTAGGGAAAGAATTTTCATGGCCACAGTTCCTCAAGATCTGGATCAAAGCCTGTGTCTTCCAGCCTCAAGATCTGTGGAAAACCTCTACTAATTAAGGTCAATGACTACCAGTGAATAGATAGCCTTTTGGGGTTTGTCACTTAATGGAGGACTCCCTTTGTTAGCAGAGTTCCTCTTTCTCTGACCTTGTCCAGGGAATTCTATGTCCTCATACTTGCCTCTACCTGAGGAATCTCACATAGCCTCAATTAGTTTATAGGACCAATTTTATTTCTCCTCACAAAACCTGTTCAGCCAGAACCTAAGGTTCCTGAAATGATTTCCCACAAGAGTAAGGCATTCCAGGTACCCTAATTCCCCATTTAAAGACTGTTGCCCATCATGGATGTCCCTATCCTAGGTCCCCCAAAACCTTATAAGCCTTTGATCACACTAAGTAAAGTTGATCTGCCTACTAACTGTGGGTCTATGTGTTGTTTATACTTTAAGAACTCAGTACTCGGGCTGGTGAGATGTCTCAGTGGGTAAGAACACCCGAATGCTCTTCCAAAGGTCTGGAGTTCAAATCCCAGCAACGACATGGTGGCTCACAACCATCTGTAACAAGATCTGACTCCCTCTTCTGGAGTGTCTGAAGACAGCTACAGTGTACTTACATATAATAAATAAATAATAATAATAATTAAAAAAAAACATTAAAAAGAAAGAACTCAGTACTCATAGGGCTTCCAAACTTCCTATTTGATTTCTTGGTTCCCACTGCCTTCATGGAATGTATCATCTGAAAATCCCCAAGAGCAAGGAGATCAACATTTGTTGACAAAAATATGGAGCACCAGATGTGCTGGAGATTAAGAGTACACCCTCAAACATTGGATGTAGTGAAATCTTGCTGGACCATCCTGCTTTGAGTGAGGGAGAATGTCAAAAGTATGGATATTTTCTGTAGATCACAAGTGTGCTCTCCATCTTGGGATTGTAGTTCTTTACAGATTACATTTCCAAATGAAGACAGTAACCAAGTAAAACCTCCTAACATACTATAACTATTCTCTGCTCAACTACAAACAGTTAGGTAGCCGGATGAGATCTTGTCCTGAAGTCACAAATCTCTTGATATGTTCATCTCCTTGAACAAAGGATTCAGCACCCTTTCACGTCCTAGTGCCCCTTTATAACTTTAACCCCCTTATTACTTGCTCTGTTTCGTACATCATTGTAAAACATATATCATGGGAAGAGTTACAGAGACAAAGTGAGAATCAGAGACTGAAGAAATGACCATCCAAAGCCTGACTCACCTGGGGAATCCATCCCATATTCAGTCACCAACCCCAGATACTACTGTGGAGGCCAATGTAAGATACCTTGGCATCTTGGGAGAAAAACAGTGAAATCATGAGCAACCCCAATGGTTGCTACTATTCTATGAAAGAGGCCTTGAATAGATTTTGTGACTTTTCTATAAAGTAGTTCATCAATTTAAGACTGTTCTTCTCTACCACCAGAGAAAAATATTTATTTTAGTCACTTTTATATCTTTATGCTAAAGTAACACTATTGCTGGACTGTCTCAGATATATCAGTCCATGAATAATGATAGAGAGACTAATTATTATTTATTATAGCTTATGCCCTATAGGTGGGTAAAACCTAGCTAGGTATAACTTAATTCTAGTTTATATCCTGCCAAGTGGCCCATTACTTCTATTTTAGTCTTGGTACCTCTTCCCTCCACCTTCTTGTCAACTGATGAATCTCTCCCCTCTCAATTCTTCTATAGAGAATGGCTTTCTGCCTCAAAGTCTCACCTTTCCTCTTCTGCCTCAGCTATTGACTATCAGGTGTTTATTAAACAAATCAGACAGTGAAGCAGGTGTATGTATACAAAATTCTAAGGAAGGTGACGGTCCATAAAAAATATTATCAAAGTCTGACCAGAATTCACTTTTTACCTGTATATAAATCAACAGTTGACTAAAACAACAACAACAACAACAACAACAACAACAACAACAAAACACTTCACACAGAGAACATTAAGATTATCCCAACATACCATGAACAAAGAATGTTAGAGAAGGAAGGGTATATCTCAGGTTTTAAAAAGAGTCTATCACCATTAGAGTGGGGAAGCATAGAGCTCTGTGTGATAAGAATGTAAATTGACCCCTATTTATAACCTTGTACAAAGTTCAGATCCAAGTGGATCAAAGGCAGCAACATAAAACCAGATACACTGAATTTAATAGAAGAGAAAGTAGGAAATAGCCTCAAAATCATGGACACATGGGAGAAATTTGGGCCGGGGGACTCGGGAGGACTGCCAGACACTTTCCATGCAGCCCCAGGTGGGCATCTGGCTGTGTGAAGCCACTGAACCCACAAGTCGGGTGGTGGACAAGGAGCAGTCCTCAGTACCAGGTTCTCAGTCTCTGCCATCCCATGCTGAATACAGCAGAAGAACTGAGAACAGAATAGGGGCCCTGGGGTGGCACTAGGCCCCAGAGATATGGGAAGAGAGCGGGGGGGGGGGCACTAGGTGGTTCCCACACAGGCTAGAGTCTTTAGTCTAGTCTGTGGCTGGAGCACAGGAAGGCCTTCTGATGGGAGGTTAGAAGTGACTCATTACGAAAAAGCCTATCCCATCGTCCACGCACAGTGGGCCTTTATGTTCAGAGACAGTCTATGGTTTTAGAGCTTTATTGTAGAAAGGTAGGGGGAAAGAGAAGAGAGGGGAGAGGGGAGAGAGGAGAGGGGAGAGGGGAGATGAGAGAGGGGAGAGGGGATAGAGGAGAGAGAGAGAGAGAGAGAGAGAGAGAGAGAGAGAGAGAGAGAGAGAGAGAGAGAGAGAACAGCCATAGCTAAGAGAAGAGAAGGGGGAAAGGGAAGAGGGAGTTAGAGAGTAAGAAAGGTGAAGGTTTAGAGAAAGAGATGTAAAAGCTTAGAGAGTAAGAGAGAGCTTAGAGAAAGAGTAAGTAACTAAAAGCTTAAGAGAACAAGGAGGGGCCAAAAAGACCCTCTTATAGTGGGCTGTGTTATCTTATTGTTGCTAGGTAACTGTGAGGAGGAGTCTAGCCAGAAGACCAAAAGCTTGGGACATTGTCTACGTGACTTCTAGTCACACACTTCTCTTTGTGGGGGCTCTGGAGGCGGTAACTTCGACAGGAGGCAGGGGTACAGGGGACATGAGGGAAAACCGTCCATCCCATGTAGGTGAAAATTACCACCATCGGATCCTACGGGGTTCAAGACCTCAACACGACAGAAGATGAGGCTGTCTGTGCATAGCCCATAGCCCCACAGCCCAGTAGTGGTATAGCTGGTTCTAGAGGTACATTATTTCCACTTTAGTAAGGAACCACCTGATTGATTTCCAAAGTGGTTTTACTGCCATTGACTGTACTCAGTTGGTCCTTCAACCCATGGGGAACCAGGATACCTGTACAGGTGAGCAAGGAGACAGCAAATGACAAACATACATGGACACTAGGGAGAGTGCTGTATCTGGATGTAATTTCTCAAAGTGAGCATCAGACTTATATATTACAGAAGAAAACAAAGAAATTAGGTGACACATCAGCCAAGGTACATTGAAGTTATCTGACACACACACACACACACACACACACACACAAAGATGAATACAAAAAGACTAGTAGGAACCAGGCAATGTTTATAATTGAGATAAGATCATCCCTATCTAAAGTCAGCTATTCAAAGGAGCCAGGTGAAAGGTCTGATGCCATGCTCATGTATTGTTAAACCCATCACCAGAGGTTCATTAGTAAATACCTAATTATGCTACTCCTAGGGGTCTAGAGAAAACATGCACCAGGGGAGTTCCATACTACTAACCCTTTCATGAATAATACAATACTCCAGTTTCTCCTAAAACCACAACCCACCTTCTTTCTACTATTATTTAATGTAGGCTGCCATTCATGTCTGTAATGAGAATTCTAAGTATACCATACTGAACTAGCCTTGAGATTGCTAGCTCTTATCTGGCAAACTGTGAGATGCCTGATTACTGTCAACACTGGGGCATTTCACCTGAATGAGTAACATTCTTATGAAATTCCAAGCCTAAGCAGTTCAAGGACTGCCTAGGACATTGTTGAAGGCCAGGGAGTAAAGTTCAACCTGATTTAGGTATATGTAAAATCATTTCTTGGAGGCACCTATAATAAAACAATACTGAAAGAGAGCACCCAGACCCATTCACCAACTAACACAGGGACAGGTTTGGAGCATTTGTGCCAAGGTTACAGGAGACTGAGTTTACATGAAACTCTGCCTCAAGATGGTTTCCAAGCTTTTGGGCCTGTCATGCAGATCAGCTGTGTGGGTGTGACATTTTACCAGCTTGCACTCCTACCTGCAATGGAGGAGTGTTCATCTTTTGCCACATCCTTGCCAGCAGCTTCTGTTGCTTGTGCTTTTAATCTTAGTAAATCTGATAGGTATGAGGTGAAATCTCAGGGTCATTTTGATTGCATTTCCATGACAATTAAGGATGGTGAAAATTTCTTTAAATGCTTCTCAGCCATTCCAGATTCCTCAATTTAGAATTCTTTGTTAACTCTGTACCCCAATTTGAATAAGGTTATTTGATTCTCTGGAGTTTAGCCTCTGAATTCTTTGTATACTTTGGATATTAGCACTCTTTCAGGATGTAAGGCAGATAAACATATGTTCCCAATCTGTTGGCTGCTATTTTGTCCTATGGAAAGTTTTCTTTGCCTTATGGAAGTTTTTCACTTTCATAAAATCCCATTTGTCAATTGTTGATCTTAGAACATGAACCAGTGATGTTCTGCTCAGGAAATTTTCCCCTATGCCAATGAGTTTCAGGTTCTTTCCCAATTTCTCTTCTATTAGATTCAGTGTATCCTGTTGAATGTGGAGATTCTCCTTGATCCACTTGAATTTGACCTTTGTACAAGGAGATAAAAATAGACCAATTTTCATTCTTCTACATGTCAGCCATGAGTTGAACCAGCACCATTTGTTGAAAATGCTGACTTTTCCCCCCCAGGATGGTTTTGGCTTCTTTGTCAAGGATAAAGTTACCATAGTTGTGGGAGTTTATTTTGGGGTTTTTAATTCTGTGACATTGATCTAACTGCCACACATGTCTCTGCACCAATATCATGCGTTTTTTTATAACTATTTCTCTGTAGAACAGATTTCGTTCAGGGATAGTGATTCCCCACATACCCTAAAAGTTATTTTAGTGTTGAGAATGGTTTTTGCTGCCCTTTTTTTGTTGTTGTTGTTGTTGTTGTTGTTTTTTATTTTTTTTTAATTTTTGTTGATGTTGTTGCTTGTTGTTACAGACGAATTTTCGAATCGCTTCTTATATCTTTGTGAAGAATTGAGTTGGAATGTTGATGGGGATTGCATGGAATATGTAGATTGTTTTTGGTAAGATGGCTATTTTTGCTATGTTAATTTAGCTGATCCATGAGCATGAGAGATCTTTCCAACTTCTGAGGTCTTTTTTGATTTCTTTCTTTAGAGACTTGAACTTCTTGTCATACAGATCTATCACTTGCTTAGTTAGAGTTACACCAAGGTATTTTTGTATTATTTGTGAGTATTGTGAAGGGTGACATTTCCATAATTTCTTTCTCAGTCTCTTTGTACTTTAAGAAGTGGAAGGCTGTAGGAACTAAAAGGGGGCTGGGGAAGGAGGGGGAAGGGAGGAGAGCCTGTGCCCAGCCAGAGTTCCTCCTATGCTCTGGGCATGTGGATGCGGGAGGGCTGCCAGATGCTTTTCACTGGGATCTAGATGGGCATTTAAGCAACTGACCCCTGTTGATGGTGGTTGGACAAGGGGCAGCCCCTGACTGGGGGCCTGAAGCAATACCCTGCTGCCCTAGGGTTATGGAAGAGAGGGCTGAGGGAGAGAGGTTCCCCCACAGGCAAGAGTCTGAGCAGCGGGCCTTGATGAGTAGATACTGTCTATGGTTTTAGAGCTCCATTGTAGAAAGGCAGTGGGAAGGAGAGAAGTTAGAAAAGAGAGAGAGAGAGAGAGAGAGAGAGAGAGAGAGAGAGAGAGAGAGAGACTAGACATGGCCAAGAGAAGAGAAGATGGAAAAGGGGAGAGAGAGAGAGAGAGAGAGAGAGAGAGAGAGAGAGAGAGAGAGAGAGACTAGAGAGTAAGAAAGAGAGAGTGAAAGGAGAGGAGTAAGAGCAAGAGAGTGAAAAAGGAGAGAGTAAAGAGAGGCCAAACAGCCCCTCTTCTAGTGGGCTGCTTTATTTTACTGTTGCTAGGTAACTGGGGAGGAATTTAGCTTGAAGGTCAGAAGCTTGGGACATTGCCTACTTGTCTACTAACCATGCTTCTCTTGTGGGCGCTGAGGGGACAGTAACTTCAACAGGAGCCATAGTTCCAGGAGACATGAGAACAATCCTTCCATCCCATGTAAGTGAATTATCACCACAGGTCCCAGGATTCAACATCTAGCCTCAACTGGAAACCAGACTGTCTGTGTATAGTCCAGTGCCCACCAGAAGGCTACTGATTTGTCTGAGTTAATTTTATATCCAGCCACATTGCTAAAGTTGTTTCTCAGCTGTAGGTGTCCTCTAGTAGATTTTTGGGGGTTGTGTATGTATACTATGTTATCATCCACAAATATTGAAATATTGACTTCCTCCTTTCCACTTTTTATCCCTTTGATATCTTTTTGTTGTGAAATTTCTCTGTCTAGAACTTAGAATATTATACTGAATAGATAAGGGAAGAGTAGGCAACCTTGACTTGTCCCCGATTTTAGTGGAATTACTTCAAGCTTTTCTTCATTGGCTATGGGTTTGTTGTATATTGCCTTCATTATGTTTATGTATTGACCTTGAGTTCCTGATCTTTCCAAGACTTTTAACATGAAATGGCATTGTATTTTGTCATAGGTCTTTTCAGCATCTAATGAGATGATCATGGTTTTTTGTTGTTTGTCTAGTTTTGTTTTGTTTTTTTATTTTTGTTTTGTCTTGTTTTTAGTTTATTTATATAATGGTTTGCATTGATGGATTTCTGTATATTTAACCTTCCCTACATCCCTTGGATGAAGCCTACTTGATCATGGTGAATGATCATTTTGATGTCTTCTTGGAAATTCAAAATTTATTGAGTAGTTTTTCATCAATATTCATTAGGCAAATTGGTCTGAAGTTCTCTTTCTTTGTTGAATCTGTGTTATTTAGGTATCAGTGTAAATGTGACTTCATAGAACACATTACTTCTGTTTCTATTTTGGATAATAGTTGGAGAAGTATTGGTAATAAGTTTTCTTTGAAGGTGTGATAGAATTCTGCACTAAAACCATTAGGTCATGGGTTTATTTGGTTGGAAGAGTTTTGGTTACTGCTTTTATTTCTTTAGGGGTTATGGGGACAGTTTAGATGGTTTATCTGTTCCTGATTTGACTTTGGCACCTGGTATATGTCTAGAAAATCATGCATTTAGTCTATATCTTCCAGTTTTGTTGAGTATATGCTTTTGTTCTAGGCTCTTGTAAGGTTTTGAATTTCTTAAATGTCTATTGTTATATGTTCCATTCATTTCTGATTTTGTTAATTTGGACACTGTCTCTGTGCCCTCTGGTTAGTCTGGCTAAGGATTAATTTGTCTTGTTGATTGTCTCAAATAATCAGCTCCTAATTTTGTTGATTCTTTGTATAGTTCTCTTTGTTTCTCCTCAGTTGATTTCAGCTCTGAGTTTGATTATTTCTTCCATCTACTCCTCTTGAGTGTATTTGTTTCTTTTGCTCTAGCACTCTGAGATGTGCTGTTAACCTGTTAAAGTATGTTCTCTTCAATTTCTTTAAAGACGCACTCAGAGCTATGAATTTTCCTCTTAGTACTGCTTTCATTGTATCTCATTCATTTAGGTATGTTGTGCCTTCATTTTTTTTAAATACTAAAAATTCTTTAATTTATTTATTTTTTCCCTTACCAAGAATTATTCAGCTTTTATGTGTATGTGAGCATTCTATTGTTTTTGTTGTTATTGAAGACCAGCCTTAGTCAGTGGTGATCTAATAGGATCTGTGGGATTACCTTAGTCTCCTTGTTTTGGTTGAGTCTTTTTTGTGTGTGATTATATGGTCAATTATGGAGAAGGTACCATGAGGAGCTGAAAAGAAGGTGTATTCTTTTGTTTTAGAGTGAAATGTTCTGTAGACATCTGTTAAATCTATTTGTTTTATAACTTCTCTTAGCATTACTGAGTTTCTGTTTAGTTTCTGTTTCTATGATCTGTCCATTATTAGTATGAGTGAAGTGTTGAAGTCTTCTACTATTACTGTGTAAGGCTTAATGTATGATTTGTGGTTTAGTAATGTTTCTTTTACAAATGTTGGTGCCCTTTAATGTAGGCATTGATGTTCAGAATTTAGAGTTCATCTTGGTGGATTTTTCTTTCGATGAGTATGTAGTATCCTTCACAATATTTTTTGAAAATTTTGGTTGAAATTCTTTTTTATTAGATACTAGCATTGCTAGTCCAACTTGTTTCTTGGGACCATTTTTTGGATTTTTTTCCCTAGACTTTTACTTTGAAGTACTGTCTGTTTTTGTCACTGAGGTGTATTTCCTGTATGCAGCAAAATGTTGGGTCCTGATTATACATCCTGTCTTTTAGCCTATGTTGTTTTATAGGTGAATTGAGTAAATTGATGTTGAGAGATATTAAGGACCAATGATTGTTGCTTCCTCAGATTTTTTTTTAGAAGTAGAATAATGTTTGTGTGGTTTTCGTCTTTTGAGTTTGTTGTGAGATTAGTATCTTGCTTTTACTTGGGTGCAGTTTTAATCTTTGTGTTTGATTTTTCCTTTTATTATCTGTATAGCAGGATTAGTGGAAAGTTATTATTTAAATTTGATTTCATCCTGGAAGATTAGAGTTTTAATCTTAATTAAAAAGGAATATGTATACTATATTTACATAATTTCCCATATTTCTATATTTCTTTCTTTTTATTGGATATTTTCTTTATTTACATTTTTGACATTGAGATTTTAGTAGTGATTACATGCAATCTATGGATTTTTATTCTTTGTATAAGCATTTCAAACATATTACTTTTCCTAATAACATGAACATGGGATATTGTCCTAATTTATTTGTATTACTATACATTTTTATCATCTATATTTTACATTTTTATTTTATAAAATAGGGCTTTGCTACTTTGGATAAATTTGTTCCAGTGTCTTTTGCTTTTGAATTGAACTGAAATAGGTTCCTTACTTTTCCTTTGATGTTCATTTTCTGTGTATGAAATGCAACTGATTTTTGGAGGTTATATGTTCCACAGTTTTATAAAAACACATTTTATTCCATGATTTTGTGATTACGTGATTTATTTATGATTTTATTGATACCACAGAAGTTCGGCAAATCTGATAACATCATCTAATAACAAAGATGACTTTTCTTCTTTTTGCATGGTTTACATTTGTTTTATGTGTCTATTATCCAATTTCTCTAGGTAGAAATTAAAATACTATGCCGAGTAACAAAGGTGACAATAATCTCCTTTTGTTTGTACAAACTAACATTATTCATTAGGGAAAAAGCTTAAAGTTGTCCTTTATTGATCATGATGTTGCTGTGAGATTTCTATGTATAATCTTTCTTGTATTATGCTTATTCTTTGATATATGCTGGTATTATATATATATATATATATATATATATATATATATATATATATATATATATATTATACTGAAGGCATGTTGAGTTTCATCAAAAGACATTTTCATAGCTGTTAGCATGAATGTAGTTTTAATTTTTCATATTTTGAATAAACACTGTTATAAAAATATAATCACACACCAAAATTGACTAAACTGGAATTCTATACATCTCAATGAATTTCAAAACATTTATTCATTTAATTTGATATTGTAGCAAGAATGCTTATGTTAGATGAACTCACTCCTTGGGACAGGTAAAGAAACATCTGTCTGTAAATGACATAAGACTAGATGGTGTAAAGATCAATGTAGCATGTCCTCTCAGGATGGAAAAGTGCTAATCACTGAATTAGAAAGGCTCTTGGGTCCTCTAAAATTCTTTAATATTTTTCCCCCAATTTTGTCCATGAGTAGGCTTTTTCCTCTCTGTGGCTTTTCCCATGAGAAATTGTAGAGGAATTTTGATCAAGCAGCATGCTTTCTCTGGCAATGGATCACAACCAAAGACCATCTAGATCTGTGTGATTGAGGTGGAACACAAATACCTTTAATCCCAGGAGACAGGTACAGGCAGAATTCTAAATTCAAGACAATCCTAGTACAGAGCAAATTTCCAGTAAAGAAAAGCTTAGGTGCAGGTATGGTAGTAAAGCCTTTAATCCTAGTATTGAGGAGACAGAGGCATGCAGGATTTTGAGTATGAATCAGGCAGTTCCATTGAGTCATTGAGTTGAGGGCAGTGTAATGGACTACAGTTTGTTGCAGTTCATTTTGGAGTTCAGAGGCAGTTCTTACTAAAACTGTTTTACAGACAGGCTGCACAGAAACAGGGTAGATATAAGTAAAGACAGAACAAGCCAGAGATTGTGCAGGGGCTAGAAGATTAGAACAGATTGCTAGAGTTAGTTTGAGGTCAAGAGGATCAATTGCACGAGAAGCTGAGGAAAGTCAGATTGAATTGGTCACGTTGGAGAGGAGTGTAGGACAGGATAGCTGAGTTGGACCAGCAGCCAGAGTTCAGGAAAAAACTAGAAAGGGTGACTTTACTCAGCATGAAGCTTCTGAGACAGAAATTACATCAGGGGAATAAAAGTTACTTTTACAAGAAAAGAAGGCATCTACTTAAGAAGCCCATAACTATTTTCTTACCTGCCTACAGCCTTTTAACATTCTCCCAGTTTCCCTTAACAGAGATCAGTAGAGACAGAGAACAGTTGAAGGAGATTCATCCAGAGTGTCTCAAAAAAGAGTCAATATAAGTAACCACAATAAAACTTAGTTGATGGCATAAATAGGAAGGACAGGACAGCATTTTGATGATAGTGTATGTTCTTGGACTATGATATGTGTGTTAGATAACATTGTATCATATGTAAAATGAGATTGTCAATATTACTATAATTCTTACTGAAAGTGGAGTTAGGAAAACAGTTGGCACTGGAGTTTTTTTGCATGTCAGATGATTAAAATAAGCAAGAAAACTATCATAATAATCCTTTGCCTGTGTTATCATAGCTGTTGAGATATATGATTTTTATTTTTTCTTGCCATCATTGTGTGTGTAAGATGTGTGTGTAAGATATATAATATGGAGAAGAGCAGTAGTCTGCCTAAAGTACTAGAGATTTTTAAACACTTCATTTAGAGATTGGCCTTTAGGACACTTCCATTACAATCTTCTGGGAAAT
This sequence comes from Mus musculus, assembly GCF_000001635.26. Taxonomy (NCBI): domain Eukaryota; kingdom Metazoa; phylum Chordata; class Mammalia; order Rodentia; family Muridae; genus Mus; species Mus musculus. The sequence continues at coordinate 119,030,832 of NC_000086.7, forward strand.
ATTAAGAGATAAGATCAGAGAAAGGTGTTTGTTTTATTTTTAAATTTCTATTTCCATAAGTATAATTTTACAAATTAAAATGAGACTGTGAATTATCTGCTCAATATAACACATGCCTACATAACAAATGTACTACGAGGAGAATTTAAAGAGAAACTAGTTGAACTAATTCTTTCAATGAAAATGACGTTCCAGCAGTAGATTTTTCTGCCTAAGTGTGGATTCCATTCTTTTTCAGGATACAATTAGATGTCAACATCTATTTGACAAATTATGAGATGAATAAATTTCATTCTGTCCTTTCTAGTAAGATTTTGCAGCCACATCCCCATAGACACTATTTATATATTCAGAATAATTATTTCCCAAGCCGTGAGAGTGATAACAGTATCTGATAGCCTTGTTTCATGAGGGAATATTTGTAATTATGGTGCAAGATGAGATCTTACAGCTGGGAGTAGTAATCTGTCATAAAGAGTGCTTTCCACAATTGATAAAATCATTTTTAAATTTAGCTTAACTTTTAAGATTGGCCTGCATATTTTTTAATCTCTCATATTGATTTGAGTTAATGATGTCTTATATATGCATAATATTTCCTATTGCCTTTTAATGTAGAAAATCATTAATGAGATAGTATTAACTAAGTAACATGTCATATGAATTTCAATCTATTGTGACTCCTTGAACTATTAAATAAGCATATCAACTATTTTAGTCTTTTTGTTAATATTTTTCAGTTGCTATTTTAAGAGCATGTAGATGACCAAAATCAATCAATATTTATTTATTTATTTATTTATTTAATTTATTTATTTATTTATTGATATATGTATTTGCTCTTTTGCTTAATGTCATCAAGGCCAAGGGTAGACCTTGCACTTAATGGTTACCTTAGAGGGAGAAGATGTTCTGGCTCCTCCAGCTTTCCTTTTACCAGTTGATCCAAGTGAAAGTCAGTTGACAAATTCTAGCCAGCATATAGAACAGCATGCAGGAGAGAAAGAAAAAAATTTGTGTGTAGTTTAGTGAGGAAGGACATGAGATATTACCAAGTTTTGTGCTACAGACATTTTGATTGTGAAGGAGAATTGTATCATTGAATAGAAACCAATAGATCTGCATTGGGATAAATGAAAGCATATCCTGAGGTCAAAACCTTACCCTTGGAATGCTCTAATTTTAAAATATGCCAATATATTGGAAAGAAGAAAGCTTTGACTGGAAATAATTCTGAATTTCTTCCTTTCTCCAAAATTGCAGCTAAGGGGATGTTTTTCCTGGGTTCATCTTAAAGGCAAAAAGAGGCCACTGTAACTGTTGTCTAGGCTACATCTAAATCTGGCCTCAGAATGTGGTATATTAATTTAAATGGCACTGCTTTTGAAGCAGGGAAGATGATTGATTAAGGTTCCCAAAAGTCACTGATGAATGGAAATGGGTTGTAGAGTCAGATTCTTTGTAAGTACAAAGGCATGAAGGTTAAGTCAAGGCTGTAATGGAATCCCCATGGTATTATGAATGCCAAGACCATGGGAAATAATTCTTATGAATACTGCTGCATCTAAGAAATGGAGCTGGACCAAGGAAGGGTCTATGTATACATGTTGTTTAAAGAATGCTAAATAAAAGAAATTCTACAGTATGTGAATTGGGAAATTGACTTTTACAATAATGTGTAATTTGGCAGTTTGAATAAAAATGACCCCATAAGCTCATATATTTGAAAGATTATTGAAAGATTAACGACCATATAGTGGAACTCTTTTTTTTTTTTTTTCAAACACAAACTACCAGCAGGTTTCTCCACCACGTATATTTATTGACCACAAGTATGATTTTTTTCTTATTTCATTTATTTTTATTAGGTATTTTCTTTATATACATTTCAAATGCTAACCCAAAAGTTCGCTCTACCCTCCCTCTACCCTCTTCCCCTACCCACCTACTCCTGTTTCTTGGCCCTGGCATTCCCCTGTACTGGGGCATATAAAGTTTGCAATACCAAAGGGCCTCTCTTCCCAGTGATGGCCGACTAGGCCATCTTCTGCTACATATGCAGCTAGAAACACGATATCTGGGGGTACTGGTTAGTTCATATTGTTGTTCCACCTATAGGGTTGCAGACCCCTTCAGCTCCTTGGGTGCTTTCTCTAGCTCCTCCTTTGGGGGCCCTGTTTCCCATCTTATAGATGACTGTGAGCATCCACTTCTGTATTTGCCAGGCACTGGCATAGCCTCATATGGGACAGCTACAACAGGGTCCCTTCAGCAAAATCTTTCTGGCATATGAAATAGTGTTTGGGTTTGGTGGCTGATTATGGAATGGTCGGGTAGTCTCTATATAGTCCATCCTTTTGTCTTAGCTCCAAACATTGTCTCTGTAACTCCTTTCATGGGTATTTTGTTCCCCATTTTAAGGAGGAATGAAGTAGCCACCCATTGGTCTTCCCTATTCTTGATTTTCTTGTGTTTTGCAAATTGTATCTTGGATGTTCTATGTTTCTGGGCTAATATCCACTTATCAGTGAGTGCATATCTAATGACTTCTTTTGTGATTGGGTTACCTCACTAAGGATGATACCCTCCAGGTACATCCATTTGTCCAAGAATTTCATAAATCCATTGTTTTTAATGGCTGAGTAGTAGTCCATTGTGTAAATGTACCACATTTTCTGTATCCATTCTTCTGTTGAAGGACATCTGGCTTCTTTCCAGCTTCTGGATATTATAAATAAGGCTACTATGAACATAGTGGAGCATGTGTTCTTATTACCAGTTGGAACTTATTCTGGGTATATGCCCAGGAGAGGTATTGCTGGATCTTCCAGTAGTATTATGTCCAGTATTCTGAGAAACCTCTAGAGTGACTTCCAGAGTAGTTGTACAAGCTTGCAATCCCACAAGCAGTGGAGGAGTATTCCTCTTTCTCCACATCTTTGCCAGCATCTGCTGTCACCTGAATTTTTGGTCTTAGCCATTCTGACTGGTGTGACGTGGAATCTCAGGGTTGGTTTGATTTTCATTTCCCTGATGATTAAAGATGTTGAACATTTTCTCAGGTGCTTCTCAGCCATTCGGTATTCCTCAGTTGAGAATTCTTTATTTCTGAACCCCATTTTTTAATGGGGTTATTTGAATTTCTGGAGTCCACCTTTTTGAGCTCTTTGTATATATTGGATATTAGTCCCCTATCAGATTTAGAATTGGTAAAAATCCTTTATAAATATGTTGGTGGCACTTTTGTCTTCTTGAAAGTTTCTTTTGCCTTACAGAAGCTTTGCAACTTTATGAGGTCCTATTTGTCAATTCTTGATTTTACAGTGCAAGCCATTGCTGTTCTGTTTAGGATTTTTTCCCCTGTGCCCATATCTTCAAGGCATTTTCCTACTTTCTCATCAATTAATTTTAGTGTCTCTGGTCTTATGTGGAGGTATTTGATCTACTTAGACCTTAGCTTTGTACAAGGGGATAAGAATGGATCAATTCACATTCTTCTACATGATAACCACCAGTTGTGCCAGCACCATTTGTTGAAAATGCTGTCTTTTTTCCACTGGATTAAGAGGCATGACTCTTTTGGAGGAAGTCTGTCACTAGGGGTAGGCTTTAAAGTTTGAAATGCCTATGCTAAGCCTGGCCTCTCCCTACTATCTGCTGATCAGGATGTAGAACTCACATCTATTTCTACAGCAGCATATATGCCCACATGCGGCCATGTTATCGGCCATGATAATAATGTATTGAGCCTCTTAATCTATAAGCAAACTCTCAATTAAATACATTCTTTTGTAAAAATTTTCTTGGTAATGGTGACACTTCACAGTAATACAAGAATATAATACATGTAATGACATAGAAATTAGTATAGTACAAGGCATGTATCATTATATTGTTAAATCTTATTGTTCAGTATTATTACATGAAATAGATATTCTATAGATTACTTACTTAGTGCAAATCAGATAATATTTGTATTGGTTTAAGTTTTTGGTTATTGTGTGTAAATATGCATTTCTAATGCTCTCAACAAGTTCAAGTTTCTATTTCTCTAGAAGAACTACTCAGCTATTAAAAAGAATGAATTTATGAAATTCCTAGTCAAATGGTTGGACCTGGAGGGCATTATCCTGAGTGAGGTAACCCAATCAGAAAAGAATTCAAATGATATGTACTCACTGATAAGTGGATATTAGTCCAGAAACTTATAATACCCAAGATATAAGTTACAATTTGCAAAACACATGAAACTGAAGAAGAACGAAGACCAAAGTGTGGACACTTTGCCCCTTCTTAGAATTGGGAACAAAACACCCATTGAAGGAGTTACAGAGACAAAGTTTGGAGCTGATACAAAAGGATGGACCATCTAGAGACTGCCATATCCAGGGATCCCTCCCATAATCAGCCTCCAAATGCTGACACCATTGCCTACACTAGCAAGATTTTGCTGAAAGGACCCTGATATAGCTGTCTCGTATGAGACTAGGCTGGGGCCTAGCAAACACATAAGTGGATGCTCACAGTCACCTATTGGATAGATTACAGGGCCCCCAATGGAGGAGCTACAGAAAGTATCTAAGGAGCTAAAGGGATCTGCAACCCTATAGGTGGAACAACATTATGATCTAACCAGTACCCCAGAGCTCTTGACTCTAGCTGCATATGTATCAAATGATGGCCTATTCGGCCATCACTGGAAAGAGAGGCCCATTGGACATGCAAACTGTATATGCCCCAGTACAGGGGAATGCCAGGGCCAAAAAATGGGAGTGGGTGGGTAGGGGGGTGGAGGGTATGGGGGAATTTTGGGATAGCATTGGAATTGTAAATGAGGAAAATACCTTATAAAAATTATTAAAAAAAAGAACTGCCCAAGACTATACTTGTTAGTAGAGTAAATATGTATTTCTTTGTAAAAAAGAAACTGCAAGTAAATCTAATGTTAACATTTAAATTTTTGCTTCTAAAATATGTTGCTTCTGTGAAAATGATTATTAATCCTTGTGTCATTTATATTGTCTTTTTTAGGTTTTGAATTCTTTATGTATTACATTTTAGCCAATAATCCCCTTTTCAATTAAATGTTAAAAGATATAAGACCTGGGTCACAATATACTTATGTTCTTTACATTTGTTTGTTTGTCCATTTATTCCTGTGCATTTTTAAAGCTAAGTTGCTATTTTTAAATGTAAATACAATTTTATCAATATTTATGAGGTGATTAATATTTCTCCATGGTAAATTTTTTTCTGTTTAGTTTGATATTTTTATCTTTATTTTCTTTAAGAAGAATCATTAATTATTGATTTGTTCACTCCCCCGCCATTGATCTTTAAAAGTCATTAAGTTAAAAAAAGAATTACAATGTTAAAGTATGTGTGCAAATATACAAATACAGGCATGCTATAGAGCTCATGCAGAAGTCAGAAAACAACTTACAAGAGCCTGTTTGCTCTTTTTATCAGTTTATTATCTGGGGTTGAACTAAGGTCCTTCAGCTTGGGAATCAGCACCTTTACATTCTGTCATACCTTCTAGAACTTCCTCTTTTTAGTTGTGAGCAATTGACACTGTTGATTTATTTCATGAATCTGCTTTACCTGGATCATATAATTTTTCAGTCAGTGTTATAACATTTTTTTCTTTAAGACTTTCATATTGACCTGTGTATAGATTATAGAAACAAGTCTTACTATAGTCTCAAGATTCAGATGTTTGTTTTGGTATCTTCTAGTACTAATTTAAGACTGTTTTTAGGCATCATTTTGTTTGATAATCCTTCTGATAAAATTGAGGTCTTCTTCATTTTGATATTGATTTTTTTTATGATCATTTTAATTACTTTACTTTTTTGGTTCTCCTTTTTCTAAGCATTACAATAACAGTTGTAACTTAAACACCCATTTATCTAGAAATTTAAATTTGAGGTGCCCATTTACCTATTTTTCTGTTTATTACAATGCTAGAGATCAAACCCACTGTTATAAGAACGTAAGCAAGACATTTACCACTGAACTATATTACTAGAACCGAAATAAAATTATTTCTAGCAAAGAACAAAAACATCTCTTACATTTATGTTTGTATTCTCCCTCCATGTTTTACACAATTGTCTTAATCATTTCTTTTAAATAATTTCGACACTACATTCAATGACATACATTTTTAAATTGCCAAGTATCACATAAAAATTCATCAGAAGAGGGTTGTATCATATTTACTTGTGTTTTGATTAGCTTGCTTATATTGCTTCTGTAGTTCAAAAGCTTATATTATTTTCAGTATCTTTCTAAGGAAAAATAGTTTTATTCACTCTTCAGGCAGAAGAACATTGATCACAACAAACTGTATTATATCAGGATTTTCTAATAGATATGATATTTCTTATAGTAGTTAAAATATTTTGCAACACTGACAGCTCTCCATAAACAAATAACACCTAGAGAGAGCTGTTCTCCCATGAGTGCTGACATGCCTATAAGCACAGGAAAGGCCACCACTTCTGTTCAAATTTCTGAACCCTAAGGACACAGGAACCAAGGAACAGCCAGGAAAAAGGATCCTTCCAGTTTCAGTCTGTGCTCTGGATCTGACTCTGTGCCACAGCTCTCAATATACAAATTCTTCTCAGAAAGAACTGGTTTCTCAGGAGTACTGGCACAAAGGCTTGCAGGAGGGACAAGCAATGGTCAGAGACAGCAAGACCAGCTAATACCAGAGATAACCAGATGGTGAGAGGCAAGGGCTAGAATACGGGCCACAGTATCAAAGGCTACTTAAAATCATCAGGACCCAGTTCTACCACCACAGCGAGGCAAGGATACCCCAATACACCAGAAAAGCAAGACTCTGATTTAAAATCACATCTCATGATGAGGATACAGGAATTTAAAGAGGACATAAATAAAGACATACAGGATAACACAGGTAAATATCTATAAGCCCTTAAAGAGGTAACACAAAAATCCCTTAAAGAATTAAAGGAAAACCAAACACGTAAAGAAATTGAACAAAACCATCTAGGATCTAAAAATGGAGTAGAAACAATAAAAAAAAGTCACAAAGGAAGACTACCCTGGAGATAGAAAACCTAGGGAAGACATCAGGAGTCATAGACACAAGCATCATCAACAGAATATAAGAGTTAGAAGAGAGAATCTCTGGTGCAGAAGACACCATATAAAACATTGACACAACTGTCACAGAAAATGCAAAATGCAAAAATATCCTAACCAAATACATCCAGGAAATCCAGGACACAATGAGAAAACCAAACCTAATGATATAGAAGGTATAGAAGAGAGGGAATAGAATATATGGAAGAGAGGGAAGATTCCCAAATTAAAGGGAGAGTAAAAAACCTTCAACAAAATTATAGAACAAAACTTCCCTAACCTAAAGAAACACATGCTCATAAACATAGAGGAAGCATAAAGAACTCCAAATAGATTGGACCAGAAAATAAATTCTTCCTGTCACATAATAGTCAAAAGACCAAATCCACAAAACAAAGAAAATATTAAAGGCAGTAAGGGAAAAAATTCAAGTAACATATGAATGCAGACATATCAGAATTATATCAACCTTCTCACCACAGACTATGAAAGGTAGAAGATCCTGAGGATATATAATACAGATGCAAAGAGAACACACATCCCAGCCCAGGCTACAACACACAGCAAAACTCCCAATTATCATAGATGGAGAAACTAAGAAGTTCCATGACAAATCCAAATTTACACAATACCTTTCCTCAAATCCAGCTTTACAAAGTATAATAGATGGAACACTCTGACACAAGGAGGGAAACTACACCCTAGAAAAAGCAAGAAAGTAATCTTCTTTCAACAAATTCCAGAGAAGATAACCATACAAACAAAAATAACAACAACAACAACAAAAATAACCCAGGAAGCAGAAATCACAATTAATTAATATTTCTTAACATCAGTGGACTCAATTCCCCAATAAAATTATATAGACTAATAGCCTGGACACATAAATAGGATCTAGCACTCTGCTGTGTATAAGAAATGTACCTCAGTGTTTAAGACAGACACTACCTCAGAGTAAAAGGCTAGAAAACAATTGTCCAAGCAAATGGTCCCAAGAAACAAGCTGGAGTAGACATTCCGATATCTAATAAAATTGACTTGCAATTAAAAGTTATCAAAAAATACAAGGAAGGAAACTTCATATGGATCAAAGGAAAAATTCTATCAAGAACTCTCAATTCTGCATATCTATGTTCCAAATGCAAGGGCACCCACATTCATAGAAGTAACATTACTAAGATCAAAGCATACATTGTACCTCATACATTAATAGTGGGAGACTTCAACAGTACAGTCTCATCAATGGGAAGATCATTGAAACAGAAAATAAACAAAGACACAATGAAACTAACAGAAGTTTTGGGCCAAATAGATTTAACAGATAACTGCAAAACATTTCATGTTAAAACAAAAGAATATACCTTCTTCTGAGCATCTCATGGTACCTTCTCTGAAACTGACCATATAATTGGTCACAAAACACGACTCAACAGATACAAGAAGATTGAAATAATCCAATGCATCCCATCAGATTTACACAGACTAAGGCTGGTCTTCAATAGAACAAAAACAACAGGAATCCCACATACACATGGAAGCTGATCAACATCCTACTCAATAATAATTTGGTCAAGGAAGAAGTACAGAAAGAAATTAAAGATTTTAGAGAATCTAATGCAAATAAAGGTACAACATAAACAAATTATAGGACACAATGAAAGCAGTGCTAAAAGGAAAACTCAAAGCTCTGAGTGCTTCCAAAAAGAAACTGGAGAGAACATAAATTACTTGCTTAACAGCACACCTGAAAGCTTTAGAATAAAAAGAAACAAATATACCAAAGAGGAGTAGATGGCAGGGAATGATCAAACTCAGTGCTGAAATCAACCAAGTGGAAACAAAAAGAACTATACAAAGAATCAACAAAATCAGGATCTGGTTCTTTGTGAAAATCAACAAAATTGATAAGCCTTTAGACAGACTAAACAGAGGGCACAAAGACCGTATCCAAATTAACAAAGTCAGAAATGAAAAGAGAGTTATAACAGAGATATAAAAACAGAAATGGAGGAAATTTTAAAAAAATAGATCCTACTATAAAAGCTTATACTCAACAAAACTGGAAAGTCTGGATGAAATGGACAATTTTCTAGACAGATACTACAAAAGGATCACTACCCATTTTTTTTTAATGAAGCAAGATTCCTGCTGATACCAAAACCATACAAATACCCAACAAAGAAAGAGAACTTCAAACAAATTTCCCTTATGAATATCAGTGCAAAATACTCAATAAAATTCTCACAAACCAAATCTAAGAACACAACAAAATGATTATTCAGCAAGATTAAGTAGGCCTCATCCCAGAAACGCAAGGGTGATTCAATATGCAGAAATCAATCAATGTGATCCACTACAAAAACAAACAAACAAACAAAAAAACAAAAACAAACAAAAAAAGATCATTTCATTAGAAACACTTGATAAATTTCAACAATCCCTTCATGTTAATATCTTGGAAAGATCAGGAATTTAAGGCCCACACCTAAACATAATAAAAGCAATATACAGCAAACCAGTAGCCAACATCAAACTAAATGGAGAGAAACTTGAAGCATTCCCACTAAAATCAGGGACTAGAGTAGGCTGCCCACTCTCTTCCTTTCTATTTAATATAGTACTTGAAGTTCTAGCTAAAGAGATTATATAACAAAAGAGGGTCAATGGGTCAATTGGAAAGGAAGAAGTCAAAATACAAATATAGTACTACTTGCAAATCATATTTTAGTATAATTCAGTGACCCCCAAAATTCCTCCAGAGAACTTTTAAATCTGATAAACCACTTCAGTAAAGTGGCTGGATATAAAATTGACCCAAACACATTTGTAGTCTTTCTCTACTCAAAGGATAAATAGGCTAAGCATGAAATTAGGAAAAGAACACACATCACAATGGTCACCCAATAATAAAAAATACCTTCATGTGACTCTAATCAAGGAAGTGAAAGATCTGTATGACAAGACCTTCAAGTCTCTGAAGAAAGAAATCGAAGAAAACCTCAGAAGATGGAAAGATCTCCCATGCTCATGAATTCATAGGATTAATATAGTAAAAAACAGACATCTTGCTGAAAGCAATCTACAGATTCAATGCAATCCCCATCAAAATCCCAACTCAATTCTTCATAGAGTTAGAAATAGCAATTTGCAAAACCATTTGGAATAACAGAAAACCCAGGATAGGAAAAACTATTCTCAACAATAAAAGAACTTGTGGGCTAATCAACCATGACCTTTGGGCCAATGGCTCCTATCTTGGCTATAGCCTCCCACAGCCTCCCTGAAGAATAATGTGTGGCCATCACTCACGTAGAGCAATGCCCCAAGCTCTTGGTATTCTGTCTGGACTCCACCCCTACAGTTATCTGGCAACAGACAGTTATGCTCCTCTCCATGCTTACCTGGCAACAGCCAGGTAGGCCTGGCCCACTGTAAAAGTGGCTGTCTGCCTCCTACTCCCTCTCTTACTCTCACTCTTACTCTCTTACTCTTCCTCTCTTCCTCTTGACTCTTTCACTTGTCCTCTTGCTACCCCTCTCTCCACATTCTCTTTCCCCCTCTCTGCACATGGCCATGGCCAGCCTCTACTTCTCTACTCTTTCCCTCTCTCTGCCTCTACTACCCTTTTGCCTTTCCCTTCCTGACCTGAAAATAAACTCCTTAAAATCATGGACTTTCTCTTCTCATTGGGGTCCACCAATGAGAGCAATAAAGCAGGTCTTCCTCTAAAAAGCCACATGTCTAATCTCCAGCAGGAGGCCTCCCTGAACTCCGAGCCATGGCTTCCACCAACCCTTGCTGCTACCTGAATAAGCCAGAGATACTCTCATCCTGTGAGAAACTGCAAGAGATCTTCTCCTGCTCTTTTCCTTTAGGCCCAGTCCAGAGGCAGCCCTTTGGGCCCCTAATCCATTCTCAGCTATTTCACAACATCAAGCATTGTCTGTGGTCTCCAAGAACTAGCACCTGAAGTCCCTGGCCTCAGTGAGACCCAGGAACCCACAAGCTGGCTCTTCTGGGGCTTCCAGCAGAGTCTTTGTTGCTGAAGAGTCAGAGCCACACTCTCCAGCAGGTCCATGGGGACCTCAGACTGTGCCTCCCCACCTCCAGAGAACATTTTTGTAGCTTCTCACAGCCCATTGCCTGCCTAGTGGTCGCTTGGTGTGCGCATAGACAAACCATGTCTATGAGCAGCCCAAGCCCTATGGCAGGACACAATTTTAATCCATGATGCTCAGAAGATGCTCTAACACGTAATAAGAACACATGCTCCTCTATGTTCATGGCAGCCTTATTTATAATGGCCAGAAGCTGGAAAGAGCACAGATATCTTTCAACAAAGGAATGGATACAGAAAATGTGGTACATTTGCACAATGGAATACAACTCAGCTATTAAAAACAAGAGGTCCATGAAATTTACAGGCAAAAGGACGGTGGTGTGGTTACTAAAAGGTAAAGGGGTATTAAAATATGTTTTATGAGGATGTGGGGATGTATGGGAGAAGCAGGTGACTTGATGGACCCATGCCAAAGCATTCCTTCCCCCTGAGGGACCAGCCACATGGCTGTATAGTATAGAACAGAGTTTATTCAGGGCATGGGAAGGGGAGTTAAGAAGGTAGTAGAGGCAGAGAAAGTCAGAGAGAGGGACAGGCCTCTCTGGCTTTTGCCATGTAGCTGTGGGGGTAGAGTCCAGACAGAATACCAACATTCCCCAGTTTTGGTTTAGTTAAAAAAGAAAATAATTAGAAAAAAATTGATGGTGAAGCAGGAATAGGGTTCTTGTGATATCTGGCTGCTTCATGCTGACAATGGAGCGAAGTGCCTTTGGGGAATGGAGATGAATGGGTATGGGCGATGTTTGACCAGTCTTAGATGATTTGACTGTTTCTTTGTTGTCCAGATTCTGTGGAGCCATCTGAAAACAGGTCAGAAGGAACAGTTCCAATAGAAGTGTTTGTGTCTGTCACACGAGTTGGAGCATCTGAAGGTTGCTTCTCTGGAGCTGCCCTGGAATCAGTAAGTGCCTGAACTTGACAAGATATTAAAACATATTATATGTCGAGATTAAGTTTAAGTTCATTTAGGAGAAAGAACAAATTTTCTTAACATGTATATTTGAAACACAGAGGAATCCCACCCTCTGGAATAGGTTAAATAGATATACTTACCTGGGTGGAGCTTATTTGGTCCATGAGAGATGGATCTGTGTAGGTTTCCTGGAGCTTATAAGTTTATAAAGGAGATAACAACATGAGTTGTCAACATGAACATTCTTTAAGGTGAGCCTTTTGTTGAGCCGAAGGAACAGGATTAAAAAGTTGAATCATATAGTGGGATGTTTTATTAGAGTTGGGCAAATTTATAGGAACTTAGATAAAATTGGGACAGTGGCATAGAGGATATATGAAGCATGTGATTAATGAAAACTGAGTTTAGGTAAGGAGATAACAGATAACACAACTTAAAGTTTTTTCTGGCTACTGTCTTAGCTGTCAATATAGTCAGAAGTCTGGGGAGTAAACAAAAACCTAGCAGTTATATTATTTAAAAAATGACAGGGTCCACTAGCCAACAGTTCCCATAGTCTCAATTGCAACTTGGGTGGTCAGTCTGGCTTTCAAGTGCAGAACACACATGGCTTTTTCTCTGTGGAATGGATATGTGTGACATGAGAAATGACTTACCTTTACTTTAGCCAAGTCATTAAAGAGATATAAGAATATGTTCTATGAAGGGGTAGTGAGGTATGGGGTAAGGGGTTGCCTGCCATGACCACATGGAGAGAGGAGGGAAGGGAATGGGGAGAGAGGGGAGCAAGGGCACAAGAAGCAAAAGAGAGAAGCAAGAGTAAAGGAGAGGAGGGGGCAACCAGCCCATTTATATTGGGTCAAGCCTACTGAGCTGTTGCCTCCAGGTAACTGTGGAGAGGAGCATATCTGGATGTTGCCAGATAACTGTGGGAATCCAGACAGAATGCCTACCTCTCATGGACCAAATAGGCTCCACCCAGATAAGTACATCTGCTCAAAGTTCCCACATACTACCTATTCTAGAGGGTGGAAATCCTCTGGGTTTCAAATGTACATCTTAAGATTATTTTTTCTTCCCAAGCCTACTTAATCTTATTCTCTACCTATAATAATATATTTTTAACATCATGTCCAGTCCAGGCACTTAATACATCTAGGACAGCTTCAGAAAACAACCATCAGATGTTCCAATCTCCCCTCAGACAGAGAGGCTTCTACTGGACCTGTTCCTTCTGACCAGTTCTCAGAGAGTTCCATAGACCTTGAACAGCAAGGACAGAGCCAACTTCCATAATACTGGGCAATAATCCTCCATATTCATCTTTCTAGATTCCCTAGAAACATGTAACCCTCAATGCCAACATGAAGCAGTTATATTTCACGAGGACCCTATACCTTCTTCACCATCACTTCTTTCTAATTTTTTTCTTTTTTTAATTAAACCAACACAGGGGAATGTTAGCATTCTATTTAAACTCTACCCCACAGTTACCTGGCAATGTCCAGGTATGCTCTTCCCCACAGTTATGTTGCAACAGCCAGGTAGGCCTGGCCTACTATAAGAGAGGATGCTTGCCCCCTCCTCTCTATCTTACTTCTGTTTTCCCACTTGCTTCTCTCTTGCCTTCTTGGTCTCTTCCCTTTCTTCTTCCCTTCCCCCCTCTGTACAAGTAGTCATGGTGGGCCTCTACTTCTCTATTCTTTCCCTCTCTCTGCCTTTCTTTGCCTCTACTACCATTTTAAGCCCCCTCCTTATGCCCTGAATAAATTCTATTCTATAATATACCATTGTGTGGTTGGTCCCTCAGGGGAAAGTTATGCCTTGGCATGGGCTGAGGCACTACCTTCCCTGATAACTCACCACATCCCCATAGAGAATCTATTAATATTTCTTTATCTTTTATAATCACAACAGATGGGACTTGAAAATATCACCCTGAGTGATATAACTAAATCACAAAAAACACACATGGTATGCACTCTCTGACAAGTGAATATTAGCCCAAATGTTTAGAATACCCAAGAACAAATTCACAGACCATATGAAGCTTAAGGGGAAGGAAGAACAAAGTGTGGGTTCTTCAATGCTTCTTAGGAGGAGAAACAAAATACTCACAGGAGGAAATATGGATACAAAGTATGGAACAGAGCCTGAAGGAAAGGCCATCCAGAGACTGCCTAACCTGAGGATCCATCCCATATACAGTTACCAAACCTGCATGCTACTGTGGATGCTGGGAAGTACTTGCTGAAAGGAGCATGATATGGCTGTCTCCTGTGAGGCTCTGTCAGAGCCTGACAAATACAGAGGCAGATGCTCACAGCTAACCACTGGACTGAGCATGGTGTTCCCGTTGGAAGAGTTGGAGAAGGGACTGAAGGAGCTGAGAGGGTTTTCAGCTTATCAGGGGAGCAACAGTGTCAACTGGCCAGACCTCCAGGAATCACTTAACACTTGACCACCAACCAAAGAATACACATGAAGGGATCCATAGCTCTGACTATATATGAGGCAAAGGATGGCTATGTTGGACATCAGTGGGAAGAGTGGTCCTTGTGTCTGAATGTGTTTGATACCCCAGTGTAGGGGAATGCCAGTGTAGGAAGACAGGTATGGGTGGGTGGGTAGTGGAACAGCCTTATAAAGGCAGAGGGATAGGATAGGGGGTTTCTGAAAGGGAGACCTGGAAAGGGGAAAACATTTGAAATCTAAATAAAGAAAATATCCAATAAATAAAAAAATAAATAAAATAGAATGTATGATGTTATAATCTACTTCTAATTTGTAGAAAAATTTGACTATTTGACTACATAATTCCCCTGTGATGATTATTATTGATTGTTAACCTCACAGGATCTAGAATCACCAAAGAGACAAGCCACTATGGAAAATAATCTTCAACAGGTTAGCCTCTGAGATTTCTTGTGAGGATTATTAGATTAGGTTAATGAAGGTAGGAAATTTCACCCTAAATTTCAACAATATAATCCTCTAGCCTGGGATCTTGGTCTTTATTTAAAAGAAAAAAAATTACTTGAATAGCAAGGTTCTTCTCTTTCTAACTCCAGTATCCTCCCAAAATAATGGAATGTCACCTTGTTCTATATACTCAAATAAATTTTTCTCTCCTAAATTGTTTCTTTTAAAATATTTTATGATAAAAACCCTAAACCCTTTTATATTTTCATTCCCTCTCTCTTAAACCCTCAAACATTGATACTTTTACTACCTACATAGTTTTGCCTCTTATAAAATGTCATATTGTTGAAACCACATGACATAGAATTTTCAGATTGACTTCAAATTTTAATTCACATATAGTTATTGTGACTGTATTTACTTTAATGTGTTGAAAGTTCATTTGTTTTGTGCAGAGCAATATTCTGTTATACAAATTGATCTGTTTAACAATTTACTTACACCAAATTGCTAGATGCTATGAACAAGTCTGTATAAGCTATTATGTGTATATGTTTTTGGCTTTCTCTTCATGTTAGGAAAATTCAAGCTTTGTTTTTAAAAAAAAAACTGTTTTAAAAGTGGTTGTATCATTTTAAATTATTTGCACCAGCAATAAGTAAAGGTTTCTATTGTACCACATACAAGCTAAATTAAGGAGGCGTTAATCATACTTTACTTTGGTTTTAGTTTCTATTTTCCTATTATTTAAATGTGGAACATATTCCATGTGCTTTGTTTTCAAATCTACATTTCCTTTGATTTTTTTTTCTTACAACGTATATGCACATCAGTGTAAGGTATATGGATGCCAGAGGACAATATGAAGTGTTTTCCTCTATCTCAGCATGTTATGTATTTGAGACAAAATTGTTTTCTAAACTTTGAGCTCACAGATGTGAAAAGACTTAAAGGCAAATCCTCTTGTCTCCTCTATCCAGGATAGTATGCACAATCTTATATACATAGATTTTTGTGAGAGTTTTGGAGTTCTGAACTCACATTGTACACTTGTACACCAAGTACTCCACCCACATAGACCTTTTGCATTG
Organism: Mus musculus; assembly: GCF_000001635.26. Classification (NCBI taxonomy): domain Eukaryota; kingdom Metazoa; phylum Chordata; class Mammalia; order Rodentia; family Muridae; genus Mus; species Mus musculus. Next base: position 119,046,997 of record NC_000086.7, read on the forward strand.
CTTTCAGGAAACTTTCAAGTGTGAGTTTTTTTTTTTTTTTTTTTTTTTTTTTTTTTTGTCTGTCTACATTCTTTTTTTTATTACTTATTTTCCTCAATTACATTTCCAATGCTATTCCAAAAGTCCCCCACACCCTCCCCCCCCCACTCCCCTACCCACCCATTCCCATTTTTTGGCCCTGGTGTTCCCCTGTACTAATGCATATAAAGTTTGCATGTCCAATGGGCCTCTCTTTCCAGTGATGGCCGACTAGGCCATCTTTTGATACATATGCAGCTAGAGACAAGAGCTCCGGGGTACTGGTTAATTCATAATGTTGCACCTACAGGGTTGCAGATCTCTTTAGCTCCTTGGATACTTTCTCTACCTCCTCCATTGGGGGCCCTGTGATCCATCCAATGGCTGACTGTGATCATCCACTTCTGTGTTTGCTAGGCCCAGCCTAGTCTCACAAGAGACAGCTATATCACGGTCCTTGCAACAAACGCTTGCTAGTGTATGCAATGGTGTCATCGTTTGGAGGCGAATTATGGGATGGATCCCTGGATATGGCAGTCTCTAGATGGTCCATCCTTTTGTCTCAGCTCCAAACTTTGTCTCTGTAACTCCTTCCATGGGTGATTGTTTCCAGTTCTAAGAAGGGGCAAAGTGTCCACACTTTGGTCTTCGTTCTTCTTCAGTTTCATGTGTTTTGCAATTGTATCTTATATCTCGCTATACTAAGTTTCTGGGCTAATACCCACTTATCAGTGAATACATATCATTTGAGTTCTTTTGTGATTGTGTTACCTCACTCAGGATGATGCCCTCCAGGTCCAACCATTTGCCTAGGAATTTTTTACTCATGACTATTTAAGGGATTTTTATAAACTTTGAATAATAGTTCTATATCAGATTATTTTCTAAATCTCTTCTCACGATGTCTGACTTGTCTTCTCTCTTCATTAACTTTTACGTCGATAGAACATATATTGTTGAGTTCTGGTATTTTGTTTAGAAATCCAATACATTTTCTTTCTCTTCCCTTATAACAGTTTAATAGTTTTAAATTGCATATTAGGTATCTGATACCTTTCAGGTAATTTTATTAATGGTGTAACGCCTGTTTCAACATTATTTTTGCATGTAAATATACAGTTGTTTAAGGATCACATAATGGTATATAATTATTTTACCATTGTATTGTTCCTAAATATACTGACTGGTTTTGTATTTCTACCTCGTGTTGACACAAGCTTGAATCATCAGAAAGGAAGGAGCATCAGTTGAGGAAATCTCTCCTTTATATTATCCTACTGTATGGAATTTTTTCAATGAGAGATTAATGTAGACAGGGTCAAGCCCATTATGGACACTAGCAACCTGGGCTAAGGGATGTGCATTTTATAAAAAAGCAGGCTGAACAAGCCATGCAATGCAAGTCAGTAAGCTCCACCCCTCTGTAGAGAAATTTTAATCCAGCAGCATCACATCCATATGTTTCAACTATACTATAGCCATGTATAAAAATATACCTTTTTTACCTTTAGTTAGAATACACATTTTTATTCCTCTTGGCTATAATACAGACATGCATTTTGTTCATACCTTTGCTCCTAGAAAACGATGTGTAATTGAGGAGCAGACAAAGTAATGAATCAGAAAAAGATTTGACAGAATGAGACAGAAATAGGATATGACCTACTCTCATGAGAAAAGACAGGAAGAACTAATTAATGAGCAGTGAGAGAAGGCAATTCAGTGAAATTCAGTTCCATTCAGTTCAGTTCAATCAAGCTCAGTTTAGCTTATCTCAGTTAAGTCAATTCTGCTCAGTTCATTTCAATTCATAACAGTTAGGTCCAGGGAGTTCAGAGTCAGTTTTTCTAAGCAGGACAATCCAGTCAGAAGCTGAGAAAAGCCAATTTAAACCAGTCAGCATAGAGAGGAGTTTAAATCAGAAGGACTGCTTTGAACCAGCCAGCCCATTCAAAGGGGATAGAAAATGTGAATTCCTTCAGCATTAAGTCTTGGAGGCTGAGCATTAAGCTTCTAGGCCTAGGTTAGCAGACAGTTGAGCAGAAGGCTCAGCTGAAAGCTAAAGCCCTCAGGGTTTGGACTTGCAGGTTATATTGTATGGAGGCTAGAAGCTTCCAGGCCTAGGCCCAGGGATACATTGATAGAAACGCTCTAGGTTCAGGCCAGCCATGTATTAGTTCTAACAGTTTGGGTTTGGCTCTCACATCATCACTTCCACTAAGGAAATAAAAGTGACATTTACATTCACAACCTTCCCTATCCTCTGTATAAGCTCTCACCTACAGTATACTGCCCTGCTTGTGTTCCTATCCTGACTTCCTTGGAGGAGAACAGTAATGTGTAAGCTGAATAACTCCCCAAATTACTTTTTCGTCTTGATGTTTCATTATAGTAGTCAAAATTCTAATACACTAAAACTTTATCATAGTTCAGGTAATCATATTACTACAAGTACAGTCAAAACTATAGCTCATTCTATTGACCTATTTGTCTACTCCTTCACCAATACTATAATCACTGCATTAATAAAGACAGCATTGTAATTTTTCAAGTTAGCATCTATACTTAACCTTAGACATTTCTTCAAAATTATGTTGATCCTTGTAATTACTTTAACAAATCATACAAACATGTTAGTCATTTTATTGATATGCATAAAACAGCACTCTAAGTTTCCAATCTGGTAGAATTTGATCTGTAGATCAATTTCTACAGAGCTACTGTCTTGAGACTACTGAATGTTCCTATATAAGCACATGGAATTTCTCTCTAGTTATTTAATTTTTGCTTTAATAGTTTTTCTTAAAATTATTTTATAAATTATGTGTTAAATCCATATCTAAGCATTTAAGCCATGTGAGTGATTATGCAAGGATTACTCTATTTTTCATTTGAAATTCTGTTTTTCCATCATAGACATTGAAAAATAATTGTTTTTTATATATATTTTTGCTTTTAGTATTCTAAATATACTCATTTATGTTATAGGACATACTTCTCTGATTCTTTCAAACTTTCATGGTAGATTTTCATGCTATCAATGATCAAAACAATTGTAAGCCTTCTATCTCTGTTCATATGCCATTTGCTTTTTTTTTAAGGTTTTGTTTATTTATTATGATTTAGTTTGGTTTTGGTCATAGAACCATGGAGGAAAATAATTCTTGGGAACTAGAGTTGTCCTTTGAATGGTTCCTGTTATAGTTATGTTGATTCTTTTACTTACATTAACAGCATAATTCCAAGACAGTGCTTTGCTCTGAAACTGTGTTTTCTTCTGTTCTAGATTAAAATGGTTAGAGAGTTAACAATATTCAGCATCAAACACGTGCAGATCCTGTCAACATAGAGAAGGGAACAGGCTGGAAACCTAAGATTTAGATTTAGATCCATGAACCATAGTCAATTCTCCTTTGCAGTAGACAGAAAGTTCTCTGCCTGTCTGGTCTGGTGATGGTAGCCCATGCCTGTAAACCTAACACTCAGGAGACAGAGGTAGGTGGGTCTCTGTGAGTTTGATGACAGCCTTGTTTACTGAGCTAGCTCCAGGATAACTAGGGCTACACAGAGAAACCATGCCTTGAAAAGACAAACAAACAAATAAACTAAAATAGCACTCTGCTTGTCTTGTTTCAGTGTTAGTTATACCATGCAGCAGTGCTTAGCACATTACAAATGTGAACTAATTTCTTTTTTTTCATTTTTTATTAGTTATTTAGCTCATTTACATTTCCAATGCTATACCAAAAGTCCCCCATACGCAACCCCCTCCCCTACCCACCCACTCCCCCTTTTTGGCCCTGGCGTTCCCCTGTACTGGGGCATATAAAGTTTGCAAGTCCAATGGGCCTCTCTTTGCAGTGATGGCGGACTAGGCCATCTTTTGATACATATGCAGTTAGAGACAAGAGCTCCGAGGTACTGCTTAGTTCATATTGTTGTTCCACCTATAGGGTTGCAGTTCCCTTTAGTTCCTTGGGTGCTTTCTCTAGTTCCTACATTGGGGGCCCTGTGGTCCATCCAATAGCTGACTGTGAGCACCCACTTCTGTGTTTGCTATGCCGCGGCATAGTCTCACAAGAGACAGCTATATCTGGGTCTTTTCAGCAAATCTTGCTAGAGTATGCAATGGTGTCAGCCTTTGGAAGCTGATCATGGGATGGATCTCTGGATATGGCAATCACTAGATGGTCCATCCTTTCGTCACACTTCCAAATTTTGTCTCTGTAACACCTTCCATGGGTGTTTTGTTTCCTATTCTAAGAAGGGGCAAAGTGTCCACACTTTGGTCTTCATTCTTCTAGAGTTTCATGCATGTGGCAAATTGTATCTTATATCTTGGGTATCCTAAGTTTTGGGCTAATATCCACTTATCAGTGAGTATGTATTGTGCGAGTTCTTTTGTGATTGTGTTACCTCACTCAGGATGATGCCCTCCAGGTCCATCCATTTGCCTAGGAATTTAATAAATTCATTCTTTTTAATAGCTGAGTAGTATTCCATTGTGTAAATGTACCACATTTTCTGTATCCATTTCTCTGTTGAGGGACATCTGAGTTATTTCCAGATTCTGGCTATTATAAATAGGGCTGCTATGAACATAGTGGAGCATGTGTCCTTCTTACCGGTTGGGTCATCTTCTGGATATATGCCCATAAGAGGTATTGCTGGCTCTTCCGGTAGTACTATGTCCAATTTTCTGAGGAACCGCCAAACTGATTTCCAGAGTGGTTGTACAAGCTTGCAATCCCACCAACAATGGAGGAGCGTTCCTCTTTCTCCACATCCTTGCCAGCATCTGCTGTCACCTGAATTTTTCATCTTAGCCATTCTGACTGGTATGAGGTGGAATCTCAGGGTTGTTTTGATTTGCATTTCCCTGATGATTAAGGATGTTGAACATTTTTTCAGGTGCTTCTCTGCCATTCGGTATTCCTCGGGTGAGAAATCTTTGTTCAGTTCTGAGCCCCATTTTTTAATAGGGTTATTGGATTTTATGGAGTCTACCTTCTTGAGTTCTTTATATATATTGGATATTAGTCCCCTATCTGATTTGGGATAGGTAAAGATCCTTTCCCAATCTGTTGGTGGTCTTTTTGTCTTATTGACGGTCTCTTTTGCTTTGCAGAAGCGTTGCAGTTTTATGAGGTCCCATTTATCGATTCTCGATCTACAGCACAAGCCATTGCTGTTCTATTCAGGAATTTTTCCCCTGTGCCCATATCTTCGAGGCTTTTCCCTACTTTCTCCTCTATAAGTTTCAGTGTCTCTAGTTTTATGTGGAGTTCCTTAATCCACTTAGATTTGACCTTAGTACAAGGAGATCTTAATGGATCAATTCGCAATCATCTACATGATAACAGCCTGTTGTGCCAGCACCATTTGTTGAAAATGCTGTCTTTTTTTTTTCCACTGGATGGTTTTAGCTCCCTTGTCAAAGAACAAGTGACCATAGGTGTGTGGGTTCATCTCTGGGTCTTCAATTCTCTTCCATTGGTCTACTTGTCTGTCGCTATACCAGTACCATGCAGTTTTTGTCACAATTGCTCTGTAGTACAGCTTTAGGTCAGGCATGGTGATTCCACCAGAGGTTCTTCTATCCTTGAGAAGAGTTTTTGCTATCCTAGGTTTTTTGTTATTCCAGATGAATCTGCCAATTGCCCTTTCTAATTCGTTGAAGAATTGAGTTGGAATTTTGATGGGGATTGCATTGAATCTGTAGATTGCTTTTGGCAAGATAGCCATTTTTACTATATTGATCCTGCCGATCCATGAGCATGGGGGATCTTTCCATCTTCTGAGATCTTCTTTAATTTCTTTCTTCAGAGACATTAAGTTCTTGTCATACAGATCTTTCACTTACTTAGTTAGAGTCACGCCTAGGTATTTTATATTATTTGTGGCTATTGAGAAGCGTGTTGTTTCCCTAATTTCTTTCTCAGCCTGTTTGTCCTTTGTGTAGAGAAAGGCCATTGACTTGTTTGAGTTAATTTTATATCCAGCTACTTCACTGAAGCTGTTTATCAGGCCTAGGAGTTCTCTGGTGGAATTTTTAGGGTCATGTATATATACTATCATATCATCTGCAAAAAGTGATATTTTAACTTCTTCCTTTCCAATTTGTATCCCCTTGATCTCCTTTTGTTGTCTAATTGCTCTGGCTAGGATTTCAAGTACAATGTTGCAGGATTTGCTTTTTTTTTTCTTACTATATTATCTTATTCTTCAGTAAGATGCCAAAAAAATGGTGATAAAATGTGACATTATGATCTTTCTGCTAATCATAGTGGCTTAAAGCACATTTTTAAACTGAGAGTTATTTCAGGTATTCTGTTTATTGTTGTCTGAGTTAAGACAATTTAAGTAATTGGTTTGGTTTTATCCAAGGTTTTAAATTTGTTGGTACATAGGGTGTTATCATTCTTTTAATGTTCAGAATAAATGTAATAATGTTCCATCTTTCCTCAAATATGATAAGGTATCAATATTTTTTATTTTCTCTTATTGTTTTTACATTTTCTCCTTTTGGCATAGATCTTATAATTTGAAAATAGGCATATCTTTGTACAGCAAGGCACTGGACCACCAACCAGGCAACATATACCCACTGATATGAAGCCCCCCCAACACATATACAACAGAGGACTGCTAGGTCTGGGTTCAATCAGAGAAGATACACCTAACCATCAAGAGACTGGTGACCTCAGGGAGTTTAGAGTTCTGGTGGGGTGGGTAGTGGGTGGTAGGGATATCCTCTTGGAGACAAGAGCAGGGCAGAGGAACAGTGGGAGGGTGTACCAGAAGGGGAATAAAATCTGTAGTGGAAAATAAATAAATAAATAAATAATGAAGATATTAAACAACATAAAATGAATAAACACTATAATAGATACAAAGATGCATTAAGAGATTATATTCATGGTTCTGCCCTATATTTTTATGTTTAACATATGCATAACATTTACAGTGAAATATGATATTTCTTCTTTCCCAAAATTATGAATAGACAAGAGTAAAATTGGAAATAATATGTCTAGATTTGATCTATTAGTAATAATAAGTAAACAAATGTAATTGGACAAATAAAATTAAATTTATTTCTTCTTGTGGTGTGATTGACTACTTCATAATCAAATAGTCTATACATGCTCATTTTTGTGATAAATATTTTTCTTATTGAAATATTTAACTTATTAATTTATATATATATTCATAACAGAATTGGGCAATTAGTAAAAGTCTCATTCAGTGTAGCAATAGAACCTATTTGGCAAATACATTTATGGATATATGTACATTGATTGGGCTTTTGTTACAGTATAATCTAAATGCAAAATTCATTTGTCATTTTTGTGATTCACTGAGCTCTAAATGAAGCTCTCATTGTGCTATGAGAATTATGCATTGCATTTTATACTGACTAACTATATTTAGAGACATTTCAAATCAAACAGTTCTGATCAAATGTGTATTGTATTATAATTATCATCACATTTCTATAAATGTAGAGTGTACAATTAAATTAAACAAATAAGCTCTGTTGTATCTCTAGAAATATTTAGTTGTATTAAAACAATGTCTCACTAGAGTGCAGATTATCACATATTCAATTATACTGTCTCTTCATTTAGAGATTAAACATGTAATCAAGGACTCTACCCTCAGGTGGTAAAAGTAAGATAAGTAATAATAATACCAAAAGCAATAATGATGATTGATAATAATACTAGTAATTTATATTTGCTCTTATTTTATTATATATAAAACATTGTACTACTCATTATGCATATTTTATTTAATCTACATTACAACTTTTTCAGCAGTCTTAGTCATCTCAGAGTACCTTCATATAATGTTCTGTACATAGTTAAACAACAATAAAATATAATATTCTAACTTCTGAAAACCACAAGTTTGGTAGTACAGTGCCCACATGGTGAGCTTCTGGTGATGGCACTGGCTTGGATCTGTGAGGCACCACTGTTTTGTTATTTCATGACAATAAAGGAAAGTTAGAATGTAAATTCACTGGCTTGGGTGTGAGTGAATCAAGTATCCTTGTCACAAACATGATAAACAAATCATGCCCACTTTCAATAATCTGCTAATTATCTCCAAAAGGCTTCACCTTCACATGACATTGCATTAGGAACCTGCACTTCAACTATGAGTCTGGGGACCAGGGTATGGTTTAGTTCACAATAACTTTCACCATTTGTAATTTTTTCAGATGATGAAGCATATGCAAAAGATTGAGTGATTGTCCAAAAGATGTGTCATGCAGTTTTTCATGCCCATCCTTAAAGTTACACAGAATCTGAAGTTGTACTGAAAGATCCTATCCAACAAAATGATTAGGAATTCAGAGTTACTCTGGTAATATTGTTATTACTTGAAAAGGATCTTCAGAGTCCTTCTCTTAAACTAGTCAATCTGTATACTGTAAGGAAACATATATTTGAGTAGTTTTTTTTTTCTTTTAAGCTTGAACATTATTCTTGAAATGTTTCCTTTTATAGAAATTGTGTTTTGTGTCCTGAATTAAAGTTACTAATATCAAACTTTCATCACTTGAAATGTCTACTGTATTAATCATATGTGTCACATTGAACACTACAACACTACTGGGAACTTTTTGAGGGGAAGTCACAGATAATATTTTTCAGTGATTCAACCTTGCATTAATAATATGGATTATGAATCATCTTTCATCTGTACAAAATAAAAATGAAAAAAACATTGACTCTGATTTTGAGCTGAGGATCTAAGAATAGTAATTAAATGCTACTATTTATTGCTGTGAAATCTTCAGTTGGAAAAACAGAAACTAATTATAATCCCATATGATTATAATGCTTCATAACATTTAACAAAACTAATTATTTAATCAAACACTCAGTAGTTTAAGTTTATTAATCTATTATTATTATAAATAATTATTACAAATCAAACCACTGTATCATAGAACATTCTAATAATTAAAATTATTTATTATGAATTGAGTATACTTAAATCATGTATTCTATACACATTATTGCTTTATTAAAGCAAAGCTTATGATCAATCAGATATTCTGAAACTTTAATTCTATGAAAATACCCACAATGCTTAACTTCAGTCATTGCATCATAAAGTATATTGGATATGAATTAAAATTAGTGAGTCCCTTTTCACTGTTTGTTTTTCATTTGCTTATCTTTCCTCGTCTTTCATTTTCCGGGCCCCACCATTCTTTCTCCTTCTTTGAAAAAAATTATTTTTCTTACAACCTCCGCCAGTTTCAATGAAAATAATTTTTCAGGCACTGATACTTGAAAAGTTGGAAAAAATGTACAGTGTTATTATGTGAACACTTCATCCAGTCTTGTACCAACTTAATATGTTGTATAACTTCAATACACAATTTTAAGCCATGAAATATTCCTATTATTTTTCTAAACATTTTAAAATTGTAAACTCCCATTTAATTTGATAAAATTTATGAATCATAAATGTCTAAACTGAAAAGTTCAGTTAAAATTATCTTTTTGTTTTGTAGTATTTTGCTTTTTTGTTTTGCTTTTGGAAATCCAGTTGTACCAGTTCCATAATTTGAAGTCTATCATTCTTCTAATAAATTGTATTAGTACGTATTTTCCCTTTACCAAACATTTTAATTGGATGCAGTTTTTGTAGTGTTGATTCTGTTTTATATATATGTGTTTATATACTCTCGCTCAAACTATATTCTTTATTACTGTAAGTAATGAAACATTAAACAGTATTTGAGTAACATAATACTTTAGTATTTCAAATACTGTTGTGTACTAAGCTCATTAATAGAGAAAATCTACACACACACACGCACACGCACACGCACACAGAAATACATGCACATGCAAACATACAGTGCCACAAAGTACTCCAACATGAATAAAAATGTATTTACCAAGTAACATAGAAATAAATATTTTGAACCAATAATATAAGTTATTTTTATAAAATGTTCTTATTTAACACCTGTCACAATTCTCAACCACTTTTTAACTAATATTTTTCTACACATGTTATAAATATAAGTACTTTATCACTTTTGTTTCTTATTTATGCTTATTTTCATTGCAGAGTCTACTTCATAGGGATGTGCTCATCTATATTTAATCTTTTCTACATTAAAAGTTTCTGGTCTTAATTAAGCTTTCTTCTTTAGGCATATTTCATTTTAGCTTCATTAGATTATTTTAATAATTTCATGCATTATTAATAAAATAAGGTTTATTTACAAAAATGATTTTATTTTAATTCTAAGAGGAATACATATTCACTCTTGAATAATTAAATCATGAAGAGAAATAAGAAATGAAAGCAACTCATAAAAAAATAGCTCAAAAATTGCCACTTTGAATTACATTCCCTTTCTCTTTTCATTCTTTCTGCATTCGTTGAGTGACCATTCATGTCTGCATGAATTATAATATGATGAGAAATAAGTAGGCACAGGGGCTAAAGAGATGGATCACTAAAGAGTACTGGCTGCATTTTGACAAGAAGACCCAAGTGTGATTCCCAGCACCCACATGACAGTTTATGACTATCTGAAACTTGAGTCCAAATGGATTCATGTTTCTTCTGGCTTCAATAATCTCTATGCACATATATGGACCACAGTTGTATATATAAGGAAATATCCAAATGTATAAAAAAATAACATAAATAAACCTTATAAAATGTAAACATAAATAGACTAAAATACAGAGGAGTAATCATAATTTTGTGTAGATTCCATATGTGGATACTGTTGAGGATTGGTTCTAATGCTTTGATTTAATTAGGAATTTGCATGTTCAAATGCTGAAGGTCCTTGTCCCCAACTGATGTTTTTATTGATCAATAAAGAAGCCATATATATATATATAAAACCTTAAAATCAAGAATCATAGCACCCCAAGATCATTTGAAGACCTGTAAAGAACAATGAATAATTATTCAACTAATACATATCTTTCCTAGTTCAGTGACAAAAGTATTATCCTGCTTTTACTTTTCTAGCACAAATAATGTTCTTTTAATTTAGTATTTTTATATTTAATGCATTTTTGTTTTCTATTCTGTACTTTCATTTTTGATAATGACCTATAAAACAGTGTTAAATTGATATCTAGTGTCCATAAAAGCAAGAAGACTGTGATATCACTTATGGAAAAAATGATTATGAATTTTAATTGCTTTAACAAATGCAACATTGTTATCTTTGACTTAAATGACAAAAAGTAACAAAATGTTTTAGTTAGGTTATCTTTAAACAGAAATATGAGGAAAAAAATTTAGCTACTTATCAAGCTGATTGAGTGCAGTCGTAAACTCCTGTAGACTAAGCACTCGAGAGACAGGTGGAGGAAGACTTCTGTAAGTTCAAGAATAGCCTAGTCAACATAGTTCTAGGCCTATTAGAGTGATGTAATGGTACTCAGTTTCAAAAAACTTCATCGGAGTAGTTTTTTATTAGTTCATTAGTATAATCATAGAAGCTAAATCAGAGAATTCTTCTAGAATAGGTCAGATGTCATTAATTAATCCTCCTTTGAAAATGTTATACTGTAAAATTTCAAGCATAACTTAAAGTAGGTTCAATTCTTTCCATACTACTGTGGTAAGTATAATAATGCAATGTCATGACTTGCATAATTTTTGAGATTCCCAGTACATATTCACATTAGGAATAGTTATTTGTTATGCTAATAAGTATACAATGGGGTTGTATAGTTTTAAAGATTTAATTTTTATGCTTATGAGTGCTTTGCCTAAATGTATGAGGAGTACATACATGCAGTGACTGTAGATGTCAGAGGGCATTGAATTTCCTGAAAATTGAATACAGACATTTGTGAGCCAACATATGGGTTCTGAGAACTGAACCAAGGTTCTTTACAAGAACAGCAAGCACCCTTAACCTCTGAGCTAACTCTTTACTCCCTATATCCTATATTTAAAACTTAATCTAATATATTAGTTCCTTATAATTCTAGTGTCTATTGGTGAATTCAGTGAGTTCTATTTTTTATGCAAAGTCTATCCTCATTCAGTGACCTGTAATAATCAGTAAATGATCTTGATTTTTTTCTGAAAGTTATGGTTACTGTAGTAATATGTCTTAAAAACAGACAGCATTTGAATTTATGTTAACAATTGATTTCCAATGTTTCTTGATAGCATAAGATATGTATCTAAATTATTTTATAAACAGTGGATATTATTTTAAAACTATAGCCATCTTTGAAAATATGTCATTGCTTTATCAAAAAATGGATATAATATCTGAAGTTTTGTTGATATACTAATATTCTTCACAATATCTTCACCAGGAATATTTGCCTTATCATGAATCCACTTTTTGCAACTCTACTGTAATAGTGTCATGAAATAAGAACAGTTTACTCATCTTATTTGTATATATTTCTAATTCTGTTCTAACATTATTTCTTCATTACGTGCCTGCAATGTGTCTTCACTTAAAGATCCAGTTCTTTCAAAATTATCCAGGAAGTTTGCAGACATTTTTGTCTAAATGGCTGATGTTCATATTTTGTCCTCATCCCATGAGTTTTCATTAATGTATGTAGAATTGTGGATCTCTTACAGAAGGTTTTCTCAAACTGCTTTGCTCGGATTCAAGTAAAAAATCATTAGTTACAAAGTTGTAGCCTTGAAATGTGTTTCTGAAGAAATGATATATGACTCCTTGCTCTGTGGGTTTCGGGATGTGGGTTGTCTTATGGAAAACTAATGTTCAATAGAGCTAATTTTTAATTTTCATTTATCTTATATGATACAATGTTAATGTTATGTATTTAAAAATTGAGGGACTAATGAGAAGGAAAAAGTACATATTCAATTATGCTACAATATTCCCTCTAGTTTCTCTTTTCCTACTGTACTTTGTGTCCACAGTAATACCCCTTTTCTCATTGATATCTTTTTATTACTATTCCTATAATTGTATCCTTTCATAGTCCATGGGCTTCTTTATTTTCCAATTTCTCCCTATGTTTAGTCTCAAGTAATTACATATATGCAATTGTCTTAATAATTTTCTTTTTTTTTCCATTTTTTATTAGGTATTTAACTCATTTACATTTCCAATGCTATACCAAAAGTCCCCCATATCCACCCACCCCCACTCCCCTGCCCACCCACTCCCCCTTTTTGGCCCTGGTATTCCCCTGTACTGGGGCATATAAAGTCTTAATAATTTTCTATAGTTGTGACAAAACACCAAGTCTAGATATTTTAAAAAATCATTTAAATTCTAACTCACAATTCCAGAAAGTTAGATTCGATGATGATCATGAATGGAAGCATGGCAGCAGGCATATAGTCATGGCTCTGGAGCAGTAGTTGAGAGCTCAAATCTTGAACCACAAGCAGAGAGAGCAAGCTGAACATGCCTTCAATTTTTAAAACCTCCCAGCCTTCCCCTAGTGCAATAGCTCTAACAAAAAAACCTTATCTGCTAGTCCTTCCCAATTATTTTCATCTAACTGCAGAAGAATATTGAAATATATGAGCCAAACATGGGTCATTTCCATTCAAAACACCACAATAACATTTAGAAAGTAGAATTCATATCTAAGATAGAATGTAACAATATTTGTTTTTCATAGCCTGTATACCTTAATATTTTATTTTCCTGTTATACCTATTGCCCTGATAAAGTTATATTTTTTTTTCTTTTGGAGTGAATAAAATTCCAATGTATATATCTACATTTCAGTATCCAGTCATTAGTGTATATATATATATATATATATATATATATATATATATATATATTCCCCTCATTTCCTTTGTGATGTGGAGATAGGGTAGAAATAAACATGCAAGTGTCTCTACAGTTGAATATGGATCCCTTTGACAATATGCCCAAGAATGCAATATCTGGATCATATGATAAAACTATTTTTAGTTTTCTGAGAATCCTTCATACTGATTTTTGTAGTTACTATACCATATGCAATACCAACAGTAAGCTTTTCCCTTTCCCTCCAACCACACTAGCATTTTTGCTATTAGATTTCTTTTTTAATTAATTAATTTATTTATATTTTTACACTCCATATTTATCCTCCCACCTACCACATCCCAAACATCGTCCTCACACTTCCAGCTCCACATGGATGTTCACATCCCGCACCCCATCTGACCTGTAAACTCCCTGGGGCATTTAGTCTCGTGAGGGTTAGGCATATGATCTCTGAATGAACACAGACACACAAGTCCTCTACTGTATGTGTGTTGGGGGCCACATATCAGCTAATATAAGCTGTCTCTTTTGTGGTCCAGTGGTTGAGAGATCTCAGGGATCCAGATTAATCGAGACTGCTAGTCCTCCTACAAGATCTCCATTCTTCTCAACTTCTTTCAGCCTTCCCTAATTCAACAACAGGGGTCAGGTGCTTTGGTCCATCAGTTGAGTGTAAATATCTGCATCTGACTCTTTAACCTGCTTGTAGGGTCTTCCAGAGAGCAGTTATGCTAGGACCATTTTTGTGAGCACTCCATAGCCTCAGTAATATTGTCAAGACTTGGGACTTCCCTTTGAGTTGGATCACACTTTGGTTCTTTTCCTCAGGCTCCACTCCCGCTCCATGCCTGTAATTCATGCCGATCTTCCATGCATGTACTTTTGGGTCTGAGTTACCTCACTCAGGATATTTTCTTGTTCCATCCATTATCCTGCAAAGGTCAGGATGTCCTCATTCTTAACAGCTGAATAGTGTTATATTGTGTAAATGAACTACATTTTCTGTATCCATTCTTCTGTCCTGGGACATCTGTATTGTATGCAGCTTCTGGCTAACACTAGTAAGGCCACTGTGAACATAGTCAAACTTGTGCCCCTGTGGCACAGAAGGGCAGCTTTTGGGTGTATTCCCAAGAGTGGTATAGCTGGGTCTTTAGGTAGATTTATTTCCATTTTCTGAGGAATCTCCAGATTGATTTCAGGAGCGGTTGTACCAGCTTGCAATCCCACCAGCAATGGAGCAGTGTTCCTCTTTCTCCACATCCTCTCCAACATGTGTTGTTACCTGAGGTTTTGATCTTAGCCATTCTGATGGGTGTAAGGTGGAATCTCAGGGTCATTTTGATTTGCATTTCTCTGATCAGTAAGGACTTCAAACAATTCTTTGGGTGCTTTTCAGCCATTCAATTTAAATTTGGTAGTCTAGAAAACCAGTCATTGCATCTAGATTTTCCAGTTTGGTCGAGTATAGTATTTATATTAGAATCTGATGATTTTTTGAATTGTCTTCATTTCTGTTGTTATGTCCTCCTTTTCATTTCATTCTGATTTTGATAATTTGGATACTACACCTCGGACAGATAGTTACTTTGGCTAGTAGTTTATCTATCTTGTTTATTCTCTCAAAGATCCAGCTTTTGTTTTTGTTGATTCTTTGTATTGTTTTCTTTTTTTTTTAATTTGGTTGATTTCAGCCCTGAGTTTGACTATTTTATAACTTTTGGTTGTAAACCTATTTTATTGGATATTAGGATTGCAATTCCTGAGTGTTTCTTGGGACCATTTGCTTGAAAGACTTTTTTTCACCCTTTTGCTCTGAGATAGTGGCCATCATTGTTATTGAGGTGTGTTTCTTGTATGCAGCAAAATGGTGGAACTTGTTTGTGTAGCCAGTTTGTTAGCATATGTCTTTTTATAGGTGAGTTTATTCCATTAATATTCAGAGATATTAAAGAGAGATAACTGTGGGTTCCTCATATGTTTGCTTTGTCTCTGTGGGTGGCTTTATGGGCTTGTGGTTCTCTCTTTTAGCTTATTTGTGAGATGCTTAGTGTCTTGTACATTCTTTGGTCTAAGTACCTTCCTTGCATTCAAGGTTTCCTTCTAAGATCCTCTGTTACACTGGATTGATGTATAGATAGTGTTTGAATTTGGTTTTGTGCTAGAATATTTTGGTTTCTCCATATATGTTGACTAAGGATTGTGTTAAATATAGTAGCCTGGGCTAGCATTTGTGTTCTCTTAGAGTCTGCATAACCTCTTAGCAGGCTCTTCTGGTTTTCACGGTCTCTTTGAGAAGTCTGCTGTAATTCTGATAGGTCTACCCATGTATGTTACTTTGATGTTTTCCCTTGCATCTTTTAATATTCTTTCTCTGTTCTGTGCATGTAGTGTATTGATTATTGTGTAATGAAAGGATTTTCTTTGCTGGTCCCATTTATTTGCTGTTCTATAGGCTTCTTGTACCTTTATGGCCATACATTTCTTTAGGTTCGGTACATTTTCTTCTATGATTTTGTTGAAGACATTTTCAGGTCCTCTGAGCTGGGAATCTTTATTCTCCTCTATTCTAGTTATTCTTAGATTTGGTCTTTTCATTGTGTCCAGAATTTTCTGAATACTTTGTTTTGTGTTAGGAGGGGTTTTTGTTGTTGTTGTTTTGTTTTTCTTTTTCTTTTTCTTTTCTTTTCTTTTTTAAAATTTTCTTTGACAATTGTTGCAATCTCTTTTATGGTATCTTCTACACCTGAGATTCTCTCACATATCTCTTGTATTCTGTTGGTGATACTTACATCTGTAATTCCTGACCTCTTTCCTAGGTTTTCCATTTTCAGGTTTGCCTCCATTCATATTTTCTTTATTGTTTCTACTTCCACTTTTAGGTCTTGGATCACTTTAGTCAATTCCTTCATCCGTTTACAGTGTTTTCTTGTATTTCTTTCAGTGAGTTATTGATATCCTCCTTAAAGGACTCTATTATCTTCATGAGATAGGATTTTTGGCCAGCTTCCTGATTTTCAGGTGTGTGGTTTTATTCAGGGCTTGCTGTGGTATGAGAACTGGTTTCTGATGATGTCCATGTGTATTGGCTTCTGTTGCTTGTGGTCTTGTGCTTGCCTTTTACCATCTGGATATCCCTGGCTTCTATTAGTCTGGGTGACTGCCTGGAGTCTTTCACTTTTGTTGCTGGGTTGCTTCAGGTCTCCTGGTAGGCCTGGAGCCTTGGCTGGAGAAGACCACCTGTGGAGTCTTCCAATTGAGGGCTCTTCACAGAAGCAGAGAAGCTTCATATCTGTTGCCCTGGCTGCAGGAAATCTCCTTGGATGTCTTCATAGTGTTGTGTCTTCAGTGGAGCAGTAAAGATGTTGTCTAACTGCTCTGAGTGCAGCTGATCCTCAACTACTCTGAGTGCAGTGGCTCCTCAACTGCTCTGAATGTAGTGGGTCTTCTACTGCACTGAGTGCAAGGGATGCTCTACTTCTGTTAGTGTAGTGTGTCCTCAACTGCTCTGAGTTGAGTAGGTCCTCAACTGCTCTCAGTGCAGTGGGTTCTCTAGGATGGATCAGGATATGGTGTCTTCCCTGGAGCAGACCAGCCAAGAGTCTGCCCCAGCAGAAAGGACCAGGAGGAAGGGTGCTATTAGATGTCTTGATAATAGGTATTCTGACTAGGTGAAAATGGAATCTCAAAGCATTTTTAATTTGCATTTTGCAGACCAATAATAGTGTTGAATATATTTAAAAATATTTACCTTCTTTAAAAAAATATTTTCTCATATTTTACATCCTGAACAGTTTCAGCTCCCAATCTCCTCTCAGGTTCTGCCCCTCACTTTTCCTTTCCCCTCAGGCCTTCCTACTTCCTCTCAAAAAAGTGCAGGCCTCCCAAGTGTACGACATAAGCACTGCATAACAAGAAAGAATGAGACCAGTCACATTCCATCACATCAGGGATGGATGAGGCAACAGAGTATGAGAAAGATTGTCCCATGAGTAGGTAAAAGAGGAACTACATCCTCTCTTACTTCCAAGATTCCCACTAAAACACCAAGCTACTTGGCTATAACATATATTCAGAGAACTTAGGTAACACCCAAACAGGCTGCCTGAACCATGCAAAGCCCCACAAGTAGATCATTTGATTCTGTGGTCTGTGTTTCCCTGATCTTGTGATATCCCTGAGATCTCTGCTTCCTCTGAACCTTCCCTTCCTCAATAGTACTCTCCAGTCTCCATATAATATTAGGTTGTTGAACTCTACATCTGCTCCAATCAGCTGCTGAATGAAGTCTCTCTGGTCTCCTTAATGGTGATTCTGCAAAACCAGGAGAAACTGTAGGTAAAAGGTTTTGTGACTGGGTTTATGTCTCACAAGTGGATTTAACTCCACTTGATGTTTTGTCGGCTTACAGAAGATGTCTGGTTCATACTGTCCCACATTACTAGGATTCTTCCCTAAGGTTACTCTCAAAGATTCTGTGGAGTTTCCACTGCACTAGGTTTCCACTTTGCCCCTAAAATGCTCCCGTTCTGGTCATTTCTTCCTCCATCTTTGCCACTTGATCCCTTCTGATCTCAATCCCACCTAAACCTAGTTTACCCATGAGCATAAGGGAAAAATTTCCTGAACAGAACACCAATGGCTTATGCTCTAGATCAAAAATAGACAAATGGTACCTCACAAAATTGCAAAGCTTATGTAAGGCCTAGTACAGTGTCAATAGGATAAAACTGCAACCAACTGACTGATAAAAAGATCTTTACCATCCCTATATCTGATAGAGGGCTAATATCCATTATATAAAATGAACCTAAGAGGTTAGACTTCAGAGAAACAAATAACCCTATTTAAAAACAGGGTACAAGGATAAACAAAAGAAAATTCTCAAATAAGAAAATTTGAATGGTCAAGAAGCACCTAAAGAAATGTTCAACATCCATAGTCATCAGTGAAATGCAAATCAAAACAACCTTGTGATTCTACCTCACACCAGTCAGAATGGCTAAGATCAAACACCAAAGTGTCAGCAGATGCTGGTGAGGATGGAGAGAAAGAGGAGCACTCCTTCATTGTTGGTGGGATTGTAAGCTGGTACAACCCTTCTGGAAAACAGTTTGGCCGTTCCTCAGAAAATTGGACATAGTAATATCTGAGGATACAGCTGTACCACTTCTGGGACTATACCTAAAAATGCTTCAACTTAGAACAAGGACACATGCTCCACTATCTTCATAGCAGCCTTATTTATAATAAACACAAGCTTGAAAGAACGCAAATGTCCTTCCACAGAGGAATAGATTTTTAAAATGTGGTATGTTTACACAAAGGAATATTACTTGGCTATTGAAAACAATGAATTTCTAAAATGCTTAGGCAAATAGATATAACTAGAAAATATCATGCTTAGTCAGTTAACCCAATCACAAAAGAACACAACGTGATATGTACTTACTGATAAGTGGTTATTTGCTCAAAAGTTCTGAATACACAAGATACAATTCACAGACCAAGGGAAGCTTAAGAAGGAAGATAATTCTTTGTTTAGTTCTATAACCCATTTTTAATAGGGTCCTTTGGTTTTCTGGAGTCTAACTTCTTGAGTTCTTTGTATATATCGGATATTAGCCCTCTATTGGATTTAGGATTAGTAAAGATATTTTCCCAATCTATTGGTTGACCTTTTGCATTATTGACAGTGTCTTTTGCTTTATGGAAGCTTTGCAATTTTATAAGGTCCCAGTTGTTAATTATTGATCTTACAGTACAAGCCATTGGTGTTCTGCTCAGAAAATTTCCCCCTGTGCCCATATTTTAGAGGCTCTTCCCCAATTTCTCCTCTATAATTTCCAGTGTCTCTGGTTTTATATGGCAGTCCTTCATTCATGTGGAATTGAGCTTTGTACAAGAAGGTAAGAATAGGGGTATAGAGATAAACAAATAATTCTCAACTGAGGAATACCTAATATCTGAGAAGCACCTAATAAAATGTTCAACATCCTTAGTCATCAGGGAAATGCAAGTCAAAACAACACTAAGATTCCACCTTACACCAGTCAGAATAGCTAAGATAAAAAACTCAGGTGACAGAAGGTGCTTGTGAGAATGTGGGGAAAGAGGACCACTCCTTCATTTCTGGTTGGATTGCAAGCTGGTAAAACCACTCTGGAAATCAGTTTGGGAGTTCCTCAGAAAATTGGACATAGTATTACCTGAGGATCCAGCAATACCACTCCTGGACATATACCCAGATGATTCTCAAACATGTAGTATGGACACATGCTCCACTATGTTCATAGCAGCCTTATTTATAATACCAGAAGCTGAAAATAATATATATGTCCTACAACAGAGGAATGAATACAAAAAATATGGTACATTTACACAATGGAGTACTACACGGATATTAAAAACAATAAATTTATGAAATTCTGCAACAAATGGATGGATCTGGATAATATCATCCTGAGTTAGATAACTCAATCACAAAAGAACACACATGATATGCACTCACTGATAAGTGGACATTAACCCAGAAGTTCGGAATACCCAAGATTCAATTTGCAAAACACATGAAACTCAAGAAGAAAGAAGACCAAAGTGTGGATACTTCCATTCTTCTTAGAACGGGGAACAAAATACCAATGGAAGGAGTTACAGAGACAAAGTGTGAAGCAGAGGGTGAAGGAATGACCATCCAGAGACTGCCCCACCTTGGATCCCTTCCTTAAACAACCACCAAAAGCAGACACCATTGTGGATCCCAACAAGAGCTTGCTGATAGGAGCCTGATATAGTTGTCTCCTGAGAGGCTATGCCAGTGCTTGACAAATACAGAAGTGGATGCTCACAGCCATCCATTGGAGAGAGCACAGGGTCCACAATGAAGGAGCAAGAGAAGGTCCCTAAGGAGCTGAAGGTGTTTGCATCCCTGTAGGAGGAACAACAATATGAATGAACTAGTAACCTCAGAGCTCCTTAGGACTAATGCACCAACTAAAGAAAACACATGGTGGGACTCGTGGCTCTAGCTGCATATGTAGCTGAGGATAGCCCAATTTATCATCAATGCGAGGAGAGGCCCTTGGTCCTGTGAACGTTCTATTTCCAGTATAGGGGACTGCCAGGGCTAGGAAGTGGGAGTGGATGGGTTGGTGAGCAGGGGTAGGGGAGAGGGAATAGGGTGTTTTTGGATGGGAACCAGGAAAAGGGATAAATATGAAATGTAAGTAAAGAAAATATCCAATAAAAAAAGAAAAAGGAAAAAAGAAAGGAGATCAAATCATGGATGCACAATACTTCTTAGAAGGGGGAACAAAATATGCATATGAGGAAATAAGGAGATAAAATGTGGAGTAGAGACTGAAAGAAAGGCCATCCAGAGATTGCCTCACCTGGGGATCCATCCCATATACAGTCACCAAAACCAGACACTATTGTGGATGCAAAGAAGTGCTTGCTGTCAGGAGGTTAATACAGCTGTCTCATGAAAAGCTCTGCAAGAACATGACAAATACAGAGGAGGATGCTCATAGCAATTGGACTGAGTATAAGGTCTCCAATGGAGGAGTTAGAGAAAGGACTGAAGGAGCTGAAGGGGTTTGCAACCCCATAGGAAGAACAACAACATCAACTAACCAGAGCTCAGAGTGTCTAAACCTTAAACCAAGGAGTATCCATGAAGGGACCCAGCTGCATATGTATTAGAGAATGGCTTTATTGGGTCGCAGTAGGTGAAGAGGGCCTTGGTCCTGTGAAGTCTTGCTATCCCAGTGTAGGGGAATAAGAGGGTGGGGAGGCAGGAGAAGGTGGGTGGGTGGGGGCATTCCCTCATAGAAGCAGGGTAGAAGTGATGGAATAGGGGGTTTCTGGCAGGCAATTTTATAAGAATATAACATTTGAAATGTAAATAAATAAAATAATGAATAAAAATCACATACACACACACAAAGATATTCAAGTTTGAATGCTTCTGAGATAATGGAGAGTGCTTTGTGTTGAATATAATTCCTTGTTTATTCCTTGTTCCTTGTTTATGTCACTGTACTTGTTCACATAAATTTAGGCAACACTACATATATATATATATATATATATATATATATATATATATATATATATATATAAAATCAGTACTTATGACCCAGGAATGGGACTTGGTACTGAGTGTCTGGAAGAAGCTTAATGGGTAGGTTTTTATTCTGGGAATTTATAGATGAGATTTGTACTTAACTGTTAGGAATTGATAGACCTATTAGAAACTGGGGGATGTTTGAAATCTGTGTTGCACATATTTTTCATTTTAAAGGAGGTGTGAGCATATGGGCCTGAGGCAAATTTATGGCATAAACCTATGTGTTTAAGTGTCAAGCAGAAAAGGGGTAGAGTTTTCCTGGTTAAACATGATTGCCAGTTTCATGGGATGTAGAATCTCTGTAATAATTAACCTTTGATTTAGAGTATTTCCTATGGTGGATTAGAGTATTTGAGAAGTGAAAATCTTCCTCAAATGTGGAGATACCTTTTCAAGGCATGGAATAGAAGAAGAAGAAGAAGAAGAAGAAGAAGAAGAAGAAGAAGAAGAAGAAGAAGAAGAAGAAGAAGAAGAAGAAGAAGAAGAAGAAGAAAGAGGAGGAGAAGAAGAAGAAAGAGGAGGAGAAGGAGGAGGAGGGAGAGGGAGAAGGGAGAATGGAGAAGGGAGAGGAGAAAGAGGAAAAGGAAGAGGAAGAAGAGGAGGAGGAAGAAGGAGGTAAGAGGAGGAGGAAGAGGAAGAGGAAAGTTTAACAGCATCGTTTATTGATCTCTGCTTTTTGTGTGGACAATCATGATGAATAGCTGCCTCAAGTTTTGTCAATATTGCTCCCCTGCCACGTGTATGTTTCCTGCTTTTTTTGAGCTAAAGTAAACAAGTTCTTAGTTTGTTTTCAGTCATATATTTTCTCATATGAACAAGAAGGAACATATAGTTTTCTTTTCAACTGTAAATCATACATTTGAGACATTTTTTTTTTTATTTTGATTACTTTAGTTCAGGGTTACTCAAGTCTGTTATTATTTTCAAGGTTACCAATCCTTTGATTAGTTTCTGAAATTTTAGGATCTAGTTAATTAATGTCTGCAGGAATAATTTTTTTTGCCACCTACCTTTTAATAAGGTTTCAACCTCTTCTTTAGCCTAACAATCAGCGGAGGTAGTGAAAGAAAAAAGTTATTAGAATATGTGGGAAGTGAAGCTGTTCAGTCAATGTTCTTTAGGGGGCAAGCTCAATCTTCTTTGGCAACAGTTTAGTCCTAGAGGATACACCAACTATAATTCAACAGCTGCAAACCTGCCCTCTAGACAGGCAGATACAAGGCATGAACTGCTACCTACAGTCTAGTCCTTTCAGCAAGCAGACACCAAGCAGCTGTAGTTCAATCCTGAAAATTCCACCAGGCTCACCAACTGGCTTGAGGCAAGGCTGCAAAAGCAGCAAGCTGCTGCAGGAACCTCATTTAGAAGTTCTTGAGTGAGTTTCTCTCTATGGCAGTGTTACGACATGTTGAGCTCAACAACACTGTGTAAGGTGAATCAGTATATGCACGTTATTAGGGAAGAATAGCTAGGTAGAGCAAACCAAACCAATGCTCATTGTTTCTCTCCAACCGTCTGTGGGGGTCATATTTATATTCCTTTGTCACATGTCCTTCCACGTGTTATATCAAAACATCCTTTTTTCTGTGTGTGCTTTAGGAAAACAGTCTTTCACATGTTATTTTAGCAAGACATCCTTCTACCTGTGTGCTCCAGAAAAATATCATTTGGTATGTCTAACTTTCTAAAGAACTAGAAGTTTCCACTTCAAATGTCTTTCTTGTTCTGCATTGTTACCAAATATTACATTTACAATTTGCTTCTTGTTGTTTTCTAGAGCATTAAGGTACATTATCTGGTTATTTATTTAATATTTCTGGTTTCATTGGTTTTTATTGTTTTTATTTTTACTGGCATTCTTTCTGGTTTTTATTATGAACCTTTATAGCTATAAACTTTCCCAATGGGTCTGATTTGTCTGTGTCACAGATATTTTGTTAAGTTTTGCTTTCCTTGCCATTCTTAGATAAATATTATTTTAATTTCTAAATTTTAAAATTAACTTCTTTTTATTTGTACTGTATTTGTAAGTATTAAAGTTTTTGTTTGTTTCTGGTGTTACTCTTGCTATTTATTGAGCTTTAGTTTCATTCTACTCCAGTCTGATGCAATGCAGAGGCATTTCATTTTTTTCTATTAATGAAAACTATGGCATTTAAATATGCTTGATAGCATAGGTTTTGATGAGTTTTAGAGGATATTCCACATGCCAAAGCTTCAAACCATGTGAAAATGGATGAAAGGCCTACTTAACATATAAAAGTATACCAGGCATCCAGGTTCTCCTAGCATCCCTCTTTCACAACCTGTTAGCTGGCATACCTTATCTATCCTGAACTCTGCAGCCCAGGTGCTACGCAGTATTTCTCCTACAGGATCTTTCTTATATAATCCAAACACTTTATTTAACTGCCCTGATGGTACCCTTGGCTTCTTGGAAGTTACACCTGTTTCCCATCTTTCCATTCTTCCTTCCAATTCCCCCTATCCTCACATGGTTCAGGGTCACAACTATTTGGCACTCTCCCAGATGTCTCTGAATCTGGCTAGGCTCTCACACGTATCTTTAATAATAACTTTAATAAACTTTCTTCTCCATTATACCTAGGAGCAGTCATATCATTTTCTTTCCTTTTTATTCTTACTTGTTTTTTTTTTCTTCAGGAATGAATATAATGTCTAGGATTATTTCTCTGTTTTTCTACAACATTCTACTTGATCTTTCCTATAACTAAGCTCTCATATCTCCTCCTTAGATTTTGAATTTGAAGAAATTATCTATATTCATTGGTGGGATATTAAACATTTTCATCATTATCATTATAATACAGTCTATGTGATATTTTGTACATTTTAGTGTTTGTTCTATGAAACTCTTGGCCCCAAAATATGTTGCATAAATACTTACATTATTTATTGCCAGAGACCAGCCTTGATTTGGTCAGGGTTTCCTGGGGAAAGGGTGTATGGGTGTAATAAAACAATGATCTAAAGTCAATTGTATATACAAGCTGACAGCCCTGTATGCTTCTCCAGATGACTCCCTAGACAGCTTCTCTGTAAATAGCAATTGGCTCTGTAGGTTGCTCAATATAGCTTTCTGCTTAACACAGCTCTCTGCTTGAGACAGTTCTCTCAGGAATGAATATAATGTCTAGGATTATTTCAGCTTAAGGCAGCTTTCTCTTGTTAGAAAAATTTCTAAAACCTTTCTGGATAGCTCATGGATTTTCTGATCAAAGTCAGAACAGCTGCTAGAATGGATACAGATAATGTGGCACATTTACACAATGGAGTACTACTCAGCTATTAAAACTAACGACTTCATTAAATTCACAGGTAAATGGATGGAACTAGAAACTATTATTCTGAATGATGTAACCCAGACACAAAAGAGCACACATGGTATATACACACTGATACATGGATTTTAACCCAAAAGCTCAAAATGCCCATGATTCAACCCACAAATTATAAGCAGCTTAAGATGATGAGAAATCCATAGTGTAACTGCTTCAGTTTTACACAGAAAGGGGAACAAAATAATTACAGGAGGTAGAGGGTGGAAGGGACTTAGGAGAGAGAGAAGAGGAGGAGGAGGAGGAGGAGGAGGAGGAAGGAAGGAAAAGGGGGACAGGGTCAGGTATTGGAAGGCATAGGAGAGTAGTACAAAGGGTCAGAAAACTGATAGAAACATGTAGCACTGGAGGATGGAGACCTGGGGTAGCCACTAGAAAGACTCCAGGGGAGTGAGAGGCTATGAGAACCCAATGGCCATGACATTAGCAGAATTACCCAATTAAGGGGAGATACAACCTGTAGAGAACAACTTAAGTAGATAGGCATGGTCTCAAGTTGAGAGATGGCACCACTGTACATCTCAAACATTTTAACCCAGAAATATTCCTGTCAACAGAAAAGACAGAGACAAAAAGTGGAACAGAGACTGAAGGAAAGGCCAACCAGAAACAGTCCACACCCAGAGACCTATCCCATCAGCAGACTCCAAACCCTCACACTACTGATGATGTCAAGAAGCTTTTACTGTCAGGAGCTTGGTATGGCTGTCCCCTGGGGGCTCTGGCAGGACCTGATCAATACAGATGCAGATACTCATTGCCAAGCATCACTCTGATCCCAGGGACCCCACTGGAAAAGCTAAGGGAAGGACTGAAGGAGCTGAGGGGGGATTGCAACCCCATAAGAAGAAGAATATCAACTATCTGGACTATGCAGAGCTCCCAGGGACTATTCCCCCAATAAAAGAGTGTACATGGAGGGAGCCAGGACTTTAGACACATATGTAGCAGAAAATGGACTTATCTGATATCAGTGGGAAGGGGGAGGGTTTGATACCCCAGTGTAGGGGGAAGCTAGAGGGGTGGGACAGTAATCTGTGAGTTGGTGAAGGAGCACTATCATAGAGGCAAAGGGGAGGGGTAAAGTAGAGATGGGATGGGGGGTTTGTGGAGGGGTAACCAGGAAGGAGAATATCATTTGAAATATAAATAAATAAAATGATTAATAATAAAAAATGCCGTGTGTTCAATCTCTAAGCAGTTCTCTCTGGGTAGCACTCTCTTGCTGACCAATGTCCAGTCTTTTTTTGCATATTAATTCAATGATTTATCCAGGTTCCCTATTGATTATCCCATGAACCAGCAGTTTATGATCTTGGCTTTTGAGTCTTAGAAGAAGACAGCAAGTACACATAGTCACATATTTTTTAACATGTGAAATGAATTCAGATCTTTCTGTCTTTTTAAGCACAAATGATAAGATTTCCTGGATGGGATCTCAACCTGAGATTACCATTCCCATCTTGTCTGTACCTAAATTTACCCTGTCCCAAAATGACCCACAGCTTTAAGGACTATCCTGATGATCACATCATTTACCATTTTGTTAAGAATATTACAAACACCCTTGCCTCATGGATTCCTGCTGTTTCTGATTACCATGGGGTCATTAATCTTGGCAATGAGAATAATTCCAAAAGGAGGAACATACAATAAAAAATAAAAATAAAAACAAGTCTTATGCTCTAACAATTGTCAACACGTTTGGAGGCCCATGCCCTACGATCTTTGCTCAAGGGGTATGATCTATGATCCTTTACAAATGTCCATGCAGGACTCACCAGTTTATGTCCTTGTGATGGGTTGTTTCCTAATGTAACAGGATAGGAGAGCAGCCCTAGGTCTAAAAAAATGTAAATAAATTAAATAACCAAAAAATTGAAATATTAAGGACTTCCCATGGAGGATTAAAAAAAAAAACAGAAACAAAAAGAAGGAAGAGGAGTTGGAGGACGAGGAGGAGGAGAGAAGCAGAAGCAACAGCAGCAGCAGCAGCAGCAGCAGCAGCAGTGGAGGAGGAAGAGGAAGAGGAAGAGGAAGAGGAAGAGGAAGAGGAAGAGGAAGAGGAAGAAGAAGAAGAAGAAGAAGAAGAAGAAGAAGAAGAAGAAGAAGAAGAAGAAGAAGAAGAAGAAGAAGAAGAAGAAGCACCACCACAACAAAATGCAAGTGGGGGTGAAAGAATGCTGGCCTTTAAGCTAATGGGTTTATAGCACATAGTTAAACTGTAAGGAGGGAGCATACATCAAAAAGGAGCAACTGGACCTGGGAATAACTTATATTTTCTTAGGCTACTCTGTTTTTATCAAATGTGCCTATTTTTACAACTGCAGGGGACATTTCTTGATTTTCTCAGCCCTCAATGGTGGGTGCCATGCCCCTCAAAGGGCAAGTTAACTTAGATTGGAGTCTTAAAAACAGAACGGAGTTTGTTCGGCTACCTCAGTCCCTACAATGGTTGCTAATATTAAAACCATATTTTCTAGTTGGCTTATTATTTGAACATATACACAGAGTTAAATTCAAGTGACAGAAACATCGAGATGAATTTGAGTTATTGCACACAAGTGCTGAATAAAGCCAAATATTGTTGGATACCCAATGAGCACTTCATAAACCCTTAGATGAGAGTTAAGGTAGAGTTTTGTTTGTTTATATTTAGAACAGAATGTAAAGAAATCAGAGATAAAAGATTTTTAAGAGTGGGGAAGTAGAGCTTTAGGTGTATAACAGAGCAAATTTAAATATAAGATGTTTGAGAATCATTTGTCTGGTGGTGAGAAACTGGAAATCTAGAAAAAAGTCTGAGTCCATGAAAGAAGGCAAACTGCTAATAGTGCAGGGCAGTTGCAGGAGTGGGAGGAGTGTGTAGGTCCATGTGGCCAAGTGGAGATTGGAGCAATAGAACTCTTACTAGAATTTAGAATCAAATTCACAGACAAATAAAACTTATGAGATCAGTAGGTAAGCTCATGAGCAGCTGTTGGCAGGAACAGATGTGTCCTACCCTGCCCTTAATGTATTGTAAATTATAGAGTGGGTAGGGGACTAGGTAGGGAAGAAAGGAGGCTGGGAATCACATTTCATTTAATTGAGTGCTGGTGATAATTGTGCAGTAGTTCTCATAGGGGGTGGGGGGAGTAGCCACTAGCCTGAACCCACGGCATCCCAAGGACATAGTTGAGACCAGAATGAGTAGGTACAAGTTGTCCAGCCAGGTGATCAGGAGGCTGTAACAGAACATGGAAGACCCTTGAGCAGACATGGTACATTTGGTACCAGGGTTTCTGAGAGAGAGAGAGAGAGAGAGAGAGAGAGAGAGAGAGAGAGAGAGAGAGAGAGAGTCAGAGTCAGTCATTCTGGTATAAGAGTGTGACCTCCAGGGAAGCCTTAACCTGAACAAAAGGGAAACCTCACCAACCTAACCCATTAGTGGGTGGAGAAATGAAGTTGTTGGCTAGCCGGAAAGAAATTTTGTTGTAAGCAGATAGGGTTGTCAAATCCCAGCATATGTGAACAAAAACCTGAGGAGAGGAGCACAAGCACCAGGAGATACTGTTCAATCTGTTTCAGAACCAATATTATGAAATATAATAATACAACTGCAGCAGGGGTAAGGGAGGGGCTTGGTGACTCATGCCAACTTGCCCTCCCCCCTGGGAAATCACTTCATGTGATAGGCCTGGTATAAGGGAGGTTTATTGTGAAGGAAAGAAGGGTGTGGGTACCTGGAGAAGGGGTAGAGGCAGACAGATCCACCAAGACAGACAAAATTGTTACAGAAGACCAGAACCTGTGCTTACTCCAATGGATAGCTGTGAGCATCTACTTCTGTATTTGTCAGGCACTGGCAGAG
Source organism: Mus musculus (assembly GCF_000001635.26). Lineage (NCBI taxonomy): Eukaryota > Metazoa > Chordata > Mammalia > Rodentia > Muridae > Mus > Mus musculus. The sequence continues at coordinate 119,076,138 of NC_000086.7, forward strand.
CCTTTCAGGAGACAGCTATATCAGGATCCTGTTAGCAAGCACTTGTTGGCATCCACAATAGTCTCTAGGTTTGGTGATTGCATATCTCAGATGGATCCCCAAGTGGGCAAGTCTCTGGATGGTCATTCTTTCAGTCTCTGCTCCATACTTTGTCTCTGTAACTCCTTCTGTGGGTATTTTGTTTCCCCTTCCAAGAAGGATCAAATTATCTAAACTTTGGTCTTCCTTCTTAATGAGTTTCATGTGTTTTGGAAATTTTATCTTGGATATTCTATGCTGATTCCATGCTGCTGTGCTAATCTCTACTTATCAGTGAGTGCATATCATGTGTGTTCTTTTGTGATTGGGTTACCTCACTCAATGATATTCTCCAGATTCATCCATTTGCCTGCGAGTGCCATAAATTCATGGCTTTTAATAGCTACATACTACTCCATTGTACAAATGTACCACAATTTCTGTATCCATTCCTCTGTTGAGGGACATCTGGATTCTTTCCAGCTTCTGGCTATTATAAATAAGGCTGCTATGAACATAGTGGAGCATGTGTCCTTCTTACCGGTTGGGACATCTTCTGGGTACATGCCTAGGAGTGGTATTGCTGGACCCTCCAGTAGTACTGAGGAACAGCCAAACTGATTTCCAGTGTGGTTTTACCAGCTTGCAATCCCACTAGCAATGGAGGAGTGTTCCTCTTTCTTCACATCATCGCCAGCATCTACTGTCACCTGAGTTTTTGATCTTAGCCATTCTGACTGGTGTGAGGTGGAATCTCGGGGTTGTTTTGATTTGCATTTCCTTGATAACTTAAAACGTTGAAAATTTTTTAGGTGCTTCTCAGCCATTAGGTATTCCTCAGTTGAGAATTTTTTGTTTAGCTCTGTATCCCATTTTTAAATAAGATTATTTGTTTCTCTGGAGTATAACTTCTTGAGTTGAAAGAGTGTTTTTAATAACAATAATAGATAAAGTAGATAAAATGACAAAATTCTCTTCAAGGACCTGTGGTTAGTCATTTTCATATCTTACCATAGGCTTCATTATTTCATGCCCATCAAACCCCTAGTAAAGCCACATAGAGGACCAATCCTCTAATCCATGGACCTACCAAGTTCACCAACCAGATCAAAGCATAGAATTACTTCTAGTGCTTTACAGCATCAAAATTTTACTCATTATTTGCAAGAATTTAAAAATTAATATACATGCATATTTTTTCTTTACTTGGGTTTATATATTATTTACTGGCTGCACTATTATCATTTATGACTTGATGTTTGTCAAATAATATACTTTATCATAGAATTTTCTACCTGGAGCCTCATAAAATAAGTCTGGTTTTCCAATGTCACAGAATATACAAATAGTATTCGTGAATTCCAGGGATTTTATTTAGGTCATTAGTTTCATGTGGCAAATACTTTCAACTGCTAAGAGACATCAACAACCTCCCAATTATTTTTTTAAATCTGCATCAGAACATATATGTTCTACTACTCCCTTTATCAAGCATATTCACTATAGTCTCTGAGATGGTGGATTTTTCCTGTCATGTTATATTGATGTATATCCACATCACTGTCATAACTTATTTTAGCAGTATCTGTTATATATGAGTACATACATTATAAGTCTATAAGTACATACATGTTTGGAATACATAAATATATTGTAATTTATTAAATATATCATAAGTGTCTATGAGGCTATGTAGATTATTGTGATACTTGTGGGGCTTTGTTTTGTTTTATTTTGTTTTGTTTTGTATCTTGAGATAGGGTCTCTATATGAAGCCCTGAATAGCCTAGCACTTGCTATGTAGTTCAGGCTCCCCTGAAACTCATAGAAATTCACCTGCCCCTGAAACTGGAAAACTAGAATTAAAGATGTGTGTAACCACAAAAGATACTTAGTTTTAGTTGAAAGATTGATATGGTCAAGTTTCCGCAGTGAAGAAAGTTTCATTTAAGGATTATTTAGATCAATCCAGCCCTTATTCATATCTCTGGAGAGTTGTTTTAATTATGTTAACTGAAGTAGAAAGATATCACCTTAAAAGTAGGTGGTATTATATTATATAATGCACATGAATTACATCTATATAGATTACACACACAATAACACACACACAAAGCACACACACACACACACACATACACAACCACACACACACACACACACACACACTATACAAGACACCTTTTCCATCACTCTAGAGAACATTGGCTAACATAATCTGTAAATGAGGAATCCCTGATGATTTAACAAATTCCTTTTGAGAATCATGTCTTCGTAAATAATATTGTTCAATCTCAACTTTTTCTTTTTGCTAGTTTATGAGAAGACTTCTGGGAAGGAAATATATTCCTAGCCTACTCAGAAGAACAAAAACTCTGACTTTTAAAAAAAAATGTTTCTAGTCATGAATTTTCAAGTATCACACTCATTTCTCTATCAATCTGGCAGTTATATTAATTTCTTACTAATAGGAATTGGAGTGAGTACAAATAGAACTCTTAAGCCAATTATAATTCTAATCAGCATAATCCAGGCCATGTGCAATTAACACAGCAAATTAATTTATAAACATCTCAGACCTAATACATACTGCATTCTGTTTACTGCCTCTTAAACATGTATTAGATATTTACTGTAATATATTTTACAATGTTTGGCCTAACACTACCCTAAACATAGCTCTTTCAGTGTTCCTACTCTCTTTTGTTATTAATGTTTTTAATAATGTGCATGGATCTACATCTCTATTTATGAGTGCAAAATGTCTGGATTCCTGTAGAGGCCAGAAGAAGGTACTAAATTCCCAGATCTGGAGTTACAATTTTGAGCTTCCTAACTTCATCTGAACTTGAGTTTCCTGGAAGAGCAGAAAGCACCCTTAAATACAAAGCAGTCTTCCCAATTACATCTTAGCCTCTTTTAATCCATACAGAATGCAAAACAAAGGACTTCATTGACTTTTCTACTCTTTTATTTTCTCACTGCCCTTTATTTAACCTCTTCTTTATTTAATTCTGCTCCAAATCTTATATTGATTTCTCTGGTCTCCTTTACAAATTCTTTTTGCAACTGATGAATAACACTAAATACCTTTCTTAAACAACATTAAGGATATAACACCTTTTCATCCTTTATTACTCAAATCTCTACAAGGAAATCTCTTTTCCCCTGAATTTGAATTTAGGAAAAAAAATATGACAGATATATACATGCTCAATACTTGACCACAGCATCCATCTCCTAGATGGCTTGCTGCTCTTTACAGTTCATTATTTATACAACCTAAATACATTTCCACCTTTTTTTTCAATTTGGATAATATTCATATTAGTGAAATAATTGTAATGTACTGCCCAAAGAGAGGGTAAGTACACTTTTCTACCAGTGTGCAACTTGCAATTTATTAGGTAAGCCTCCAGCATTATGGAAAAAAAAAAACACAGGCTTTTTTGTTGCTGTCAAAATTATTTGTAAGAACACAAAATAAATATGACATGAAATGACATAATAAAATTTACAATGAGGCTTACCTAGTTCAGGTCATTGGAAAACAAAACACATTTTTATCGTATAAAAATACCTTTTTATCTTAATGTCCATTTAACAATATATATCTGCTGCTAGCTATGACAATATTTTGCTGATTCCATAATTTATTTATTGTTTTCTTTGCTTGTTCTGCTGCTATAAGATTGACTTGATTCTAAATAAGTTAGAATAAGCTAATGAATTAATCAGTTAGAAGAAGCTACTGAATTGCTTCTTCTGTGATAGGGCTTCAAGGGAGCCTATTGACCCACTCCTTGACAATTTTATATTCATTCAAAGTCCTGAAAATGCAGAACTAATCCAGATATCCGATCATTGTTCATTATAAAAACATATTATGTATGGCAGAGTTTTTATACAAATCATTAATATACTATAGACGAACCATTAGGTAATTGTCAGTCTAATGCAGATGGATATAGACTACTTAGATAGGAAATAACAATTCATTTTCTAGAAGGGCTATCAGCAAATATTCACTAGCTGTAAGCTACTTGTATTTTTAATTAGTTCCAGAAACCTGACTCAGCAAGGACTAAGCTCTTCCCATAGAGTATCACATAGAGTAATGGATTCTTCTGGAACCATAAAAGCTTGATCACTTCAACTCACTCTGGAACACTTTGGCTGGCTAAATATACTTCAGTGATTCAATGGAGGTACTTAAGCTTTCATTGTGCCTATATTGCAGTTTAACTTCCCCAATTTTTCTATATCATATATAGACTAAATGTGTGTCAGTACCAACATTGAAAGAGCTCAATTTGTGAATGTGGGTGCCCCGAATATTCCATGTCATCAGCTAAGTGGCAGTTAAATCTGGCAATAAAATTTGATCATTGGTAGGCTAGGATGAGTGACACATTCCTCAATCAGATAGTAATCCACTGTAAAAGCTACCCTGAGCAATACCAAATGGAGGCATTAGAAAATGGAAGTTCTAAGGATCCAGAATGGTAGAGACTCAGCATATGATCATAGAATGAAAGTTGGAAGTATATGACCCCAACTCACCTGATTTATAAATTATAGGTAAATCATAAGGATAAGGTTGCCTGGATGCTTGAGAATGCAAATTCAACTCAGAAACATTGTAAAAATGGAACTTTTAGCAGATTGACTATGAAAGGTAAAAATTGCATGTGAAAATTCTTTGTGAGGAATATAATTTCAAGGTGTTTCCTCTTAGTTGTTTTGCCTTTTATAAGCCTGCCATTTCTGTCTTCTGGTCTCTTATTTCATTTATAACACTAAATTTTGGAAGCATAAAATGCTTGATTTGACTCAAGTTACTTCATAAATGTAATCTTATACACACCGTATTTAAGTGAAAGTTCAACAAATTTTTGGGTTTAAACTATATATATGAGAACAAGTTAAAACTGTGCACCTGTTTTTGTGTTACGATTGCTGTGACAAAACACCATAACCAAAGATACTTGGTGAGTAAGTATTTATTTGACCTTAAGATTACACATCACTGTTCATCATTGAAATAAGGGTAGGAACTCAAGCAGGGCAAGATCCTAGAGGCAGAAGATGATACAGAGGCTATAAAGAAGTTCTGATTTTTGGCTTGCTCCACATGACTTGCTCATACTGTTTTTCATAGATCTTAGTATACCCAGTACACTGGTGTCCCCTATATAATAGGCTAGAACGCCCATATCTATCTGTAATTGAAGAAATGCCTTACAGATTTGGCTACAGCCTGATATTTTGGGGCCATTTCTTTAATACAGGATCCCTCCTTTTCAGTGAATCTAGCATGTGTCAAGCTGACATAAAACTAACCATCAAAGGGCCACCTATATTTTACATGTGGAAAAAAAAACATTTATGGTAAAAAGTAAAGAATATATAGCTTAGATCTTTACAACCCTAGAAATTCATATATTAAAGTCTTCATTAAAGAATAAATAAATAAATAAATAAATAAATAGGAGCAGGTTGGGGGGCATAGGGGACTTTTGGGGTAGCATTTGAAAAGGATATTTAGAGTAATATACTGGATGAAATCAAGCTAAGTTTCTTAGATCAGGGGTCAGACTACTTTCTCTGATTCACATAGTACATATCTACTGGCTTTATGAATCATTACCTATTTATTTGTCTTTGTGGATTATTTATTGATCTGCACTGAAACTACTAAAAACAGTGAAGTTCCAATAAAACCATAGAAAATGAACACTTTTCCAATAAAACTTTATTTATTGAAAAAAATGGGGAAAGGAGTTGCCGGAGCATCTGTGGGAGACATCTTGGTTCCTGGATTCCACCAAGACTAGTCAGCGCAGGTGAGAGTGTGGACTACAGAAGCTAACAGCTTCTGGGACAGGCCCTGTTTCGGGCCTTCATCTTCTGCAAGGAGGGAAGTATGAACACCATATATCTGTGAACCTTCCCTGAAAGAGGAGAAATTGTCTGAAGAGAGTGCTCTGACAACTGAAACTCAGGAGAAAGCTAGTGTCCCAGGTCTGCTGGTATAGAATAACAGAACCACAACAGGAAAAAGCTCTAAGCAGAGACAACTATAAAAACCGACTCCAGAGATAATCAGATGGCAAAGGCAGACATAAGACTCTTACTAACAGAAACCAAGACCACTCACTATCATCAGAACCCAGCACTCCCAACTCAGCCAGTCCTGGGCACCCCAACAAACCCGAAAAGCTAGACTCAAATTTAAAGGCAGATCTCTTGATGATGGCAGAAGTCATCAAGAAGGACTTTAATAACTCACTTAAAGAAATATAGGAGAACACAGCAAAAGAGTTACAAGTCCTTAAAGAAAAATACATCCAAACATTCCAAACAGGTGATGGAAATGAACAAAACCATACTAGACTTAAAAAGGGAAGTAGACACAATAATGAATACCCAAAATGAGGCAAGGCTGGAGATAGAAACCCTAGGAAAGGAATCTGGAATCATAGATGTGAGCATTAGCAACAGAATACAAGAGATGGAAGAAAGAATCTCAAGTGCAGAAGATTCCATAGAAAACATCAGCACAACAGTCAAAGAAAATGCAAAATGCAAAAAGATCCTAACTCAAAACATCCAGGAAATTCAGGACACAATGAAAAGACCAAACCTACGGATAATAGAAGATGAGAATGAAGACTTTCAACTTAAAAGGTCAGCAAATATCTTCAACAAAATTATAGAAGAAAATGTCTCAAACCGAAAGAAAGAGATGCTTATGAACATACAAGAAGCCAACAGAACTCCAAATAGATTTGACCAGAAAAGAAATTCCTCCCGACACACAATAATCAGAACAACAAATGCACTAAATAAAGATAGAATATTAAAAGCAGTAAGGGAAAAAGGTCAAGTAACATATAAAGGCAGGCCTATTAGAATTACACTAGATTTTTTACCAGAGACTATGAAAGCCTGAAGATCCTGTACAGATGTTATACAGACACTAAGAGAACACAAATGCCAGCCCAGGTTATTATACACAGCCAAACTTTCAAGTACAGTAGTTGGAGAAACCAAAGTATTCCACAACAAAACCAAATTCAAACATTATCTTTCCATGAATCCAGCCCTTGAAAGGATAATAACAGAAAACAAACAAACAAACAAACAAACAAACAAAAACAATACAAGGACAGAAACCAAGTCCTCAGAAAACAAGAAATAAATTCTTCAACAAACTTAAAAGAAGACAACCACAAGAACAAAATGCCAACTCTAAAAATAAAAATAATAGGAAGCAACAATTACTTTTCCTTAATATCTCTTAATATCAATGGACACAACTCCCCAATAAAAAGACATAGGCTAACAGACTGGCTACACAAACAGGACCAAACATTTTGTTGATTACAGGAAACCCATCTCAGGGAAAAAGATAGATACTACCTCAGAATGAAAGGCTGGAAAACAATTTTCTAAGCAAATGGTATGAAGAAACAAGCTGGAGTAGCCATTCTAATATCTAATAAAATTGACTTCCAACCCACAGTCATCAAAAAAGTCAAGAAGGGGCACTTCATACTCATCAAAGATAAAATCTTCCAAGAGGAACTCTCAGTTCTGAATATCTATGCTCCAAATGCAAGGGCGACCACATTCAATAAAGAAACTTTAGTAAAGCCCAAAGTACTCATTGCATCTCACACAATAATAGTGGGAGACTTCAACACACCATTTTCATCAATGGACAGATCGTGGAAACAGAAACTAAACAGGGACACAGTGAAACTAATAGAAATTGTGAAACAAATGGTTCTAACAGATATCTACAGAACATTTTATACTAAAACAAAAGGATATATCTTCTTCTCAGCACCTCATGGTACCTTCTCCAAAATTGACCATATAATTGGTCACAAAACAGGCCTCAAAAGATACAAAAATATTGAAATTGTCCAATGCATCCTATGAGATCACCATGAAATAAGGCTGATCTTCAATAACATCATAAATAATAAAAAAGCCAACATTCACATGGAAACTGAACAACACTCATTCTCAATGATACCTTGGTCAAGGAAGGAATAAAGAAAGAAATTAAGGACTTTTTAGAGTTTAATGAAAATGAAGCCACAACATACCCAAACTTATGGGGCACAATGAAAGCATATCCAAGAGGAAAACTCATAGCTCTGAGTGCCTCCAAAAAGAAACTAGAGAGAGCACACACTAGCAGCTTGACAACACACCTCAAAGCTCTGGAACAAAAGCAAATTCACACAAGAGTAGACAGCAGGAACTAATCTAACTCAGAAGCGAAATCAACCAAGTGGAAACAAGAAGTACTATTCAAAGAATCAACCAAATGAGGAGCTGGTTCTTTGAGAAAATCAACAAGATAGATAAACCCTTAGCCAGACTCACTGGAGTGCACAGGGGTAGCATCCTAATTAACAAAATCAGAAACTGAAAGGGAGACATAACAACAGATCCTGAAGAAATCCAAAGGACCATCAGATCCTTCTACAAAAGTCTATACTCTACAAAACAGGAGAACCTGAAAGAAATGGACAAGTTTTTAGACAGATACCAGGTACCAAAGTTAAATCAGGATCAGGTAAATTATCTAAACAGTCGTATATCCCCTAAAGAAATAGAAGCAGTCATTAATCGTCTCCCAACAAAAAAAGCCCAGGACCAGATGGGTTTAGTGCAGGGTTCAAAGAAGACCTAATTCCAGTTAGTCACAAGCTATTCCACAAAATAGAAACAGAAGGTACTCTACCCAATTCATTCTATGAAGCCACAATTACTCTGATACCTAAACCACAGAAAGATCAACAAAGACAGAGAACTTCAGACCAATTTCCCTTATGAATATTGATGCAAAAAATACTCAATAAATTTCTCGCTAACTGAATCCAAGAACACATCAAAACAATCATGCATCCTGACCAAGTAGGTTTCATTCCAGGGATGCAGGGATGGTTTAATATACAGAAATGCATCAATGTAATCCACTATATAAAGAAACTCAAACACAAAAACCACATTATCATCTCGTTAGATTTAGAGAAAGCATTTGACAAAATCCAACACCCACTCAGGAATCCAAGGCCCATATCAAACATTATAAAAGCAATCTACAGCAAACCAGTAGCCAACATAAAAGTAAATGGTGAGACGCTGGAAGCACTCCAACTAAAATCACAGACTAGAGAAGGCTGCCCACTTCTCCTTACCTATTCAACATTGTACTTGAAGTCCTAGCCAGAGCAATTAGACAGCAAAATGAGATCAAGGGGATACAAATTGGAAAGCAAGAATTCAAAATATCACTTTTTGCAGATGATATGATATTATATATAAGTGACTATAAAAATTCCACCAGAGAACTCCTAAGCCTGATAAACAGCTTCAATGAAGTAGCCGGATATAAAATTAACTCAAATAAGTCAATGACCTTCCTGTACACAAAGGATAAACAGGCTGAGAAAGAAATTAGGGAAACAACACCCTTCTCAATAGTCACAAATAATATAAAATACCTTGGCATGACTCTAACTAAGGAAGTGAAAGATCTGTATGATAAGAACTTCAAGTCTCTGAAGAAAGATATTAAATAAGATATCAGAAGTTAAAAAGACCTCCCAGGCTTATGGACTATCAGGATTAATATAGCAAAAATTATCTTGCCAAAAACAATCTACAGATTCAATGCAATCCCCATCAAAATTCCAAATCAATTCTTCAATGAATTACAAAGGGCAATTTGCAAATTCATCTGTATTAACAAAAAACCTAGGATAACAAAAACTCTTCTCAATGATAAGAGAACCTCTGGTGGAATTGCCATGCCT